>NC_057743.1:42356062-42361688 GCF_004010195.1 Chiloscyllium plagiosum | reverse complement strand
AAGCCGACGTACCCCTCGTTGCATTAGAGCCAGTCTCAATACCAGAAACTTGGCTGTTTGTGCTGAGAATCCATCACCCCCTACATTTTCCAAAACAGCATACCTGTTTGAAATGGGTATATCCACAAAAGACTCCTGCTCTCGCTGCCTACCTCTCTTACCCTTCCTGGACTTAACCCGTCTATGTGACTGTATCTGAGACTCCACCCTCCCCCCTTCCTATAACTGCCATCCATCACGTACTGTTGCAGTTGCAAATTCCTCATCGCTTCTATCTGTCTCTCCAACCGATCCACTCGATCTGATAAGATTCGCATCCAACAGCATTTATGGCAGATATAATCCGCATTGGCCTTAAACTCTCTTTAAACTCCCATATCTGACAAGAAGCACATCTCACTGCAAAGGCCATTTTTGCTCCTTCACAATCTACAGACCCAGAAAGTAACATCGTCTTATTCCTCTACAAACACTGCCCCAGGTTAAATTAATAGCTATGGCTTATATTTAAAGTTTAATCAAGAGACTTATCTCCAAAAACACAAAATCAAGAAAGAATCCACTGTACCCACTGCTGCAGCCTTTCTCTTGGACAGACTTAAAACAACAATTAACTTATCTGATTCTGTGATGTGAACTTCGCCCAACAGTTCCTCCAAGATTAGTTGTGAATTTCACTGTTAATTTTCCCAGATGCACTCCGTCTAGTGATACACGAATTCAAACAGCAAAGGCGGTAACTGTGCAGGTTCTCTATGTCTTTCCCTCTCTCCTGCACTGTCCTCACCATGTGCTTCCTTTGTCTGCTCTTCTCCCTTTTAAACTGCTGTTGTTTCGACTATTTTTTACAAAGTTCCAAAACAATGCAACAGCAAATAAAACAGGAATTGCTGCTCCTGGAATTCGAGGAAATCATCTCCGACACCTAAAATACCTTAAAAAAAGGTTTTGAATGTAATTAGCTGCCTCTTATTTCAGGTACAATTGAAGTATATTCCCAAAAGGGCAACAGATAGCATGAAGAAAGCCAGACCTTTGGAGGACAAAAGGGACAAATTTTAAAAGTAAACTTATAAAGTTGTAAATAATAAGTTGATAACACAAGTGACAACTAGGCTGAAAAACATACCAAAAGAAATATGGTTTTGAAAACCAGGCGCTTTGCTGCCATTTACAAAGATCATGATTAATTTAATCTTGACCTCTACCTGAAGGTGAGAGTGACAGCTTTTGATATCAAGGCCACATTTGACTAAGGGTGGCACCAAGGAACCCTAGCAAGACTAGAATCTCAATGGCTAGTGGGCAAACTGATGATGGCCTCATGGTATTATTGCTAGAATATTACTCCAGAGACCCTGGTAATGTTCTGGGGACCTGTGTTCAAATCCTGCTGTGATAGATAGTGGAATTTGAATCCGATAAAGATCTGGAGTGAGGAATCTTAATGAGTGAGCATGAAACATTGTCACTTGTTGGAAAACTCCATCTGGTTCTACATGTGACCGCAGATTGACTTACAGGTTGACTTTAACTGCCCTCTGGGCAATTAGAGATGGGTAATAAATGCTGCCTCTTCAGTGAGGCCCACATCCCATGATGAACAAGAAATGGTCTCTTGGAAAGTTTCTGCTGAATCCTGCAGCTGCAGAGCTGTTAACCTTCATGACAAACCATATTCATATCAGCAATCCTGTGACATAATCCTTGACCTAATTTGTTCAGCAACAAGAGTGCTGCAACTTTTATTTGTTCACCATTCTGCATTTTGCTTGTTATTCTGTTCAAACTTCTTTTAAGTATTGATTGCATTTGTGCTATAAACACACATCAAATTATACAGTTAAACCTATTTATTTGTAACAGGAGGTGGGACGCATGAAGATTGAACTGTTTGCTGATGTAGTGCCAAGGGTAGCAGAGAATGTCAGGTATAGTGCTGCTGTTAATTTGCAAGATTTATTTCAGTCTCTTTAATAATACTCTTGGTAATCATGCATTATTTATGATTTTATATTTTTCCTATTTTAGGCAGTTCTGCACTGGAGAATTCAGGTTAGTATATTTGATTCTTGGTTTTGTTATTGGCTTACCGAAGGACTTCCAATGTTACCAGTGCAAGAAATAATTATTTATCTTATCTTTTCAGCCAGCCAATCTTGTAGTTTCCTTTCCTCCAGATCAGGAGTGAGCAGTGACTTAAATCAAAGAGGCTGAATCAGGCATTTTGGTGTCTAATGAAGACTAAACATGTTGCTGTTTGTTTTTATCTACACATTTTCGCAATATCTTTCCTGATGTCTGGCTTTTAATACTCACTGCACTGTCAACTTCCCCAGACTAGTGAAGCCATTATCATGAATAAACATGGTTGGTGACCGCTTTCTTTCCCACAGTGGGGACCATTGAAATGAAGCCCATGTCTCAAATCAATTGATCAAGTGAACCTCTCAACAATAATATACAGCAACCCTGACTGATTTATTTTTCCCTTCATTTTCCAGTGCTGGGGATAACAAACATGTTATTCTGACTTAGATCACCAAACTTTAAACAGTGGAGTTGAAAGTACGGGTTTGCTAACTAAATTGGTTATTAGATAAGAATAACAGCATGGTATTTGGCCTATTGAATGGGCAACTTTTTTTTTAGCAACAGAGGCTTCTTTCCTCACTCTAATTTGCCTGCTCTCTCACCATGATACAAACTGCCATCCCTAAAGTATTTTGAACATGCTACTCATGCAATGGACTGAAAATGAAAGCAAATTCATTGCATGGTAAAGAAGAGGTGAAATGTTCTATGTGCATAGGAAATGTTTCTGCAGACCTTCAGGTTGTGCTGTAGTTTGTTGTTCCCTTATTTCAGACTGTTGTCTCAGTTATGTAATAGATTAAGCATCAGTCACTAGGGGCTATTTCTGAAATAATGTTACTTCTGTACCTCACCTGGATAAATACAGTTGTTTGATCTGTGGCCTTGGGTCAGACTGTAATGATTTTGTATTGTCACTGCTTTGAATTAGGAAAAAAATCCACTACGCTCTTCAAAATAAGTGGTTCATGTCAGTTTGCCTTGAATTAATTTATTAACTGCATAAACTGAAGATTTTTCTTTCAACAGGAAGGATGGTGTCCCTATAGGTTATAAAGGAAGTACATTTCACAGGTATGCCATAAGTTTTGCAACTCTTTGGGTTTTGACATAGTTATATTACTCAATCATGACTTCCTAAGAAATGAAAACAACAAGACTGAAGGAGAGTCATATCAGACTAATAGGCAGGACGGTCTGCTCTTGTTCCTGTTCTTGAACCTGCCCTGCCATTAAGTATGATCGTGGCTGATTAAACTCCTCAATGTCTTTTACCTTCCCATCCCCATAACCCTGAACACCAACAGTAATCAGAAATCTATTAATCCCTACCTTAAACATTTTCAAAGACTGAGCTTCCACAGACCTTTGTGGTCAAGATTGCCAAAGGTTTACAACACTGAGTAAAAACAATTCTTTAAACCTCAGATCTAAATGGCATCCCTCTTATTTAGGGATAATATCCTGTGATAATGAGACCAAAGCTGCACACAGTACTGTTAACTGTGTTTCTCCATAGATGCTGCCAAACCTGCTGAATTTTTCCACCAATTTTGTTCTTACCTGATTTCCATATGAGCAGTATTTTGCTTCTGTTTCTCCACTCCATAGGACACTGGATACCTTAAACCGGCCTGTGACTTAAACATTGGTCAAGTAGATGAAGCCTCCAGTTCAACTGAAATCCAACACTAGAATCTGGCTTGTTATCCTATTGTATCAAACAGTAGTTCACCCAAATTTTTAGTATTGAATGAGGTTCTGGTTGGTATATTTTTAAATGGATACAGAGGCAATGGAAAATGTACAAATTTTACAAGAGATGTGAAATTACATCTATCACAAAATTGTTACGGCACAGGAACAAGCCATTCAGCTCATCATGTCAGCACTAGCTCTCCTAAGCAGCATTTTCCTAGTGGCAGTTCCCACCTTTTTCCTTTAACCTTGCACATTCTTCCTCTTTAGCTAACAATTCAGTTCCCTCTTGCCTCAATTGTGTCTGCCTCCAATGCACCATACCATAACCACTCACTGCAAGATATGTTTTTCTTCATGCCTGCTTTGTTTCCATTGTAAATCACTTTAAGTCTGTGTCTCCATCCTTTCACTAATAGAAAACGTGCAGAGACTGAGATGGTATTTCTTTCGTCTTGAAAACAAACTCAAGTGACTTTGTCGAAGTCTTCAAAACTTTTGAAGGATTTGATATTGTGTGATGTAATTCTGATCTTATATCTTAAAATCTTAATCAGCATTTACATGAGCACTTTCCAATGTAACACCTCAAACAACCAGAATCCACTTGCCTACCGGTTAGCAATGTCCTCTCACTCAGTATAAACGTTGGTACTCCCGTTGAATTTTTATTCTTGTGAATTGTCCTGATAAGTGTGAGGTGAAACGTTTTGACAAAATGGTCAGTTGATTTCAATTGATTGCAGTTAGAGGATACTTGGAATACCATTTTCTCCAAATTGAATTACTGACAGCAATTTCTCAGTTTCTGTTTACGTGGATTCCAAAGGTTGCTGTCAGCTACAGAGGAGTACCAATGGTGAAAACTTATCATTTTATTGTCAGTGCCACCACAAGCCCCAGGTCCTTGTTTCAGGTGTGACGCATTAAGAATAAGATCTAAATTGTAAATGAATGTTATTTAGAAAGCAGCAGAAGATGGTGAAAATACACTAGAAAGGAAATCGAATGACCTGCAAAGATACAGCCACAGCATGAATTTACAAAAGGGAAATCATGCTTTGCAAACCTACATGAATTCTTCTTCAAGGATGTAACTATTAGAGTGGATCAGGAGGAGCCAGTACATGTGGTTTATTTTGACCTTTAGAAGGATTTTTACAGTGTCCCACATCAGAGTTTAATGTGCAAAATTAAAGTGCATGGGATTAGGGATAATGTACTGAGATAGACAGAAAATTGGTTAATAGACAAAAAGGAATAAATGGATCAGCTGTTGACAATGTATGTTGTTGACTTAGCTGGGGAAATTAAATGTAATATCTCAACAAAGTTAGGTGGAAGGATGAGCTGTGTGGAGGATGCAGAGATGTTGCAGTGTGATTTGGACAGGCTGAGGGAGTGGGCAAACGCATGGCAGATCATAAGACATAGGAGCGGAAGGAAGGCCATTCGGCCCATCGAGTCCACTCCGCCATTCAATCGTGGCTGATGGGCATTTCAACTCCACTTACCCGCATTCTCCCCGTAGCCCTTAATTCCTTGTGACATCAAGAATTTATCAATTTCTGCCTTGAAGACATTTAGCATCCCAGCCTCCACTGCACTCTGTGGCAATGAATTCCACAGGCCCACCACTCTCTGGCTGAAGAAATGTCTCCGCATTTCTGTTCATAATTTACCCCCTCTAATTCTAAGGCTACGTCCACGGGTCCTAGTCTCCTCGCCTAACAGAAACAATTTCCTAGCGTCCACCCTCTCCAAGAGTTGGGTAACAAATGCTGCCATCAACAGTCATGCCCATATCCCACATAAGAATCATTTTCCTTTTTTC
>NC_057743.1:42340657-42355766 GCF_004010195.1 Chiloscyllium plagiosum | reverse complement strand
GGGGGGGGGCGGGTGCAGGGCAGTATTGGGCGTGAGTGAGGGTGGGCCGGGGGACCTGATCCCTGTGAGCCAGAGAAACAATAGCCAATCTCCTGGACAGGCAGAACAGACAAAACGATGGGGAACCTATCAGCCAGGACTGCATATTCAAACTACTAGACCTTTGCTTGACGACAAATATCACATTCAACAACAGATCAATGGAACACTGATGGACTCATAGCAGTAGCAGTGATGCAAAGACTGGAACAAATAGCCCTCCCACAAATCCAGCCCAAACTTTGGATCAGAGACGTGGACAACACTTTTGTTATCATTAAGAGAACACAGATTGAGAACACACCGGATTATCGATACCATGCTCACAGGGATTCGATTTACGAGAGAAAGGAAACCACCAATCAACTCCCATTTCTGGATGTGATGATACAAAGAACACAGAACAATGAATGCAGCACAAAAGTGTACAGAAAAGCCACACACACCAGTCAGGTCAAGAACAGATATCCCCACAATTTTATCTGCAGATGCTGAAAAGGCATACAACACGGTGAGGGCGTGACAATGCCTAACTCACTAGCCACGCTATCTTAGATTAAAAAAAATCTCTGAACTGATAGCCAGACTTCTCCAACCATTGGGATTCATGACAGCCCATAAACCGATAGGCACACTCAGACAATGACTCATCAGGACAAAAGACCCTGTACCCATCATGTGCAAGACAAACATAATTTACAAGATTCCATGTAAAGACTGTACAAAATACCATATAGAACAAACAGGCAGACAGCTAGCAATCCACATCCATGAACACCAACAACCCACAAAACACCACAACCAGCTGTCCCTCGCAGCCCCACACACAGATGACTGGGACCACAAATTCGACTGGGGCATCACAAAGTTCATAGGAGGACAGCCAGAGAATATCTAGAAGCACTCATCTACGGACTCCATCAACAAGCACACAGACCTTGATCCAATAGACCAACTAATACAACAAAAAACTGGAACCAACAACCAGATGCAGCAGGAAAGGAACCAAATAAATTCCAGAAGAGACAGTACAGCAGTGCTTCACAGGAGGCTCCAAAGCACTGAAGATGTCACTTGGGGGACACAACATCTGCAAATCAACTCCCCAGCTCAGTGAACATGCCCACAACTATGACAGCTTTATTATACGAAGGACTTAAAAGCAATAAGGAAGGTGGAGTGGCAAAGGGATGTAGGGAAGAAATTTATTTCCTTTCTTATATCTCTGTTTTCTTTCTTTTCCCTCATTGTGTTCAGTTTATTTGTAAATGCTGTTCATTTTTAATTTTTAAAAATTTGAGTCCATAGTTTATGCTAACTGATCTGTGCTCTGTATAGTTGCTGAGTGGCTGATTTGAATATTTCCAACATTTTATGTTTTTATTTGATCTTTTGATATTTGCAGTTTTTCATCTGTGTTCAAATATGTTCTGTTCCAATTATTGCGGTGTTCATTTCTGTGCAGTAATTGCAACTTCCATTCATTTGCTGCAAAAGAGTATTTCTTTTTTCAGGATAATCAAGGACTTCATGATACAAGGGGGAGACTTTGTAAATGTAAGTAAGTTATTGACTGACATTTTGTGACAGTAACTGTGCTGTTTTCCCAGACAATTACTGCTGGCACCTTGTGGTATTTGCCACCTCAACCAGTGTCTGGGACTAGGCAAGGGTTGTTTGATATAGTTCATTGCCACTTAGTTTCCTTTTGTCTTGGGTCTGTCTAGTGATCAGTGGCAGAGGATATAGCACCCTCCGGTATCTGCAGAAGGAGTACTGTTTTTCAACAGGAAGGTTTACCGCAAGATAACAATGAACATAGGTATAGTTAGTACATTTGCAGATGACACCAAATTTGGAGGTGTAATGGACAGCGTGGAAGGTTACCTCAAAGTACAATGGGACCTTGATCAGATGGGCCGAGGGGTGGCGGATGGAGTTTAATTTAGATGAATGTGAGGTGCTGCATTTTGGAAAGGCAAATTAGCGCCGGACTTATACACTTAATGGTAAGGTCCTGGGAGTGTTGGTGAACAAAGAGACCTTGGAGTGCAGGTTCATAGTTCCTTGAAAGTAGAGTCTCAGGTAGATAGGATAGTGAATAAGGCAATTAGTATGCTTTTCTTTATTGGTCAGAGTATTGAGTGTAGGAGTTAACACGGTCATGATGTGGCTGTACAGGACATTGGTTCGGCCACTTTTGGAATATTGTGTGCCGTTCTGGTCTCCCTCCTATTGAAAGGATGTTGTGAAGCTTGAAAGAGTTCAGTAAAGATTTACAAGGATGTTGCCAGGGTTGGAGGGTTTGAGCTATAGGGAGAGACTGAATAGGCTGGGGCTATTTTCCGTGGAACTTTGGAGGATTGAGAAGTGGCCTTATCGAGGTTTATAAAATCTTGAGGGGGAAGGTCTTTTCACGGGTTGAGGGAATGCAGAACTAGAGGGCATAGGTTTAGGGTGAGAGGGAAACATTTAAAGGGACTTAAGGGGAAACTTTTTCGTGCAGTGGGTGGTGTGTGTATGGAATAGGCTACCAGAGGAAGTGGTGGAGGCTGGTACAATTAAGCATTTAAAAAAAAACCTGTGGATGAGTATATGAATAGGAAGGGTTTGGAACATAGAACAATACAGTGCAGGATAGACCCTTCGGCCCTCGATGTTGCGCTAACCTGTGAACTATTCTCAGCTTGTCCCCCTACACTATCCCATCATTGTCCATGTGCTTATCTAAAGATTGTTTAAATCTCCCTAATGTGGCTGAGTTGACTACATTAGCAAGTAGGGCATTCCACGCCCTTACCACTCTGAATAAAGAACCTGCCTATGACATCTGTCTTAAATCTATCACCCCTCAATTTGCAGCTATGCCCCCTCGTACAAGCTGACGTCATCATCCTAGGAAAAAGACTTTCACTGTCTATCCTATCTAATCCTCTGATTATCTTGTATGTCTCTATCAAATCCCCTCTTAGTCGTCTTCTTTCCAATGAGACAGACCCAATTGTCTCAGCCTTTCCTCAGAAGACCTTCCCACTAGATCAGGCAGCAACCTGGTAAATCTCCTCTGCACCTTTTCCAATGCTTCCACATCCTTCCCGAAATATGGGGACCAGAACTGTACACAATATTCCAAGTGTGGCTGCACTAACGTTTTGTATAGCTGCAGCATGATATTGCGGCTCCAGCACTCAATCCCTCTATGAATGAAACTTAACACATCGTATGCCGCCTTAAGAGCACTATCCACCTGGGTGGCAACTTCCAGGGATCTATGTACATGGACTCCAAGATCCCTTTGCACATCCACGCTACCAAGAACCTTTCCATTGACCCAGTACTCTGCCTTCCTGTTATTCTTCCCAAAGTGCATCACCTCACATTTAGCTCCATTTGTCACCTTTCAGTCCAATTCTGCAGTTTATCCAAGACCCCCTGCAACCTGTAACATTCTTCCAAACTGTCCACTAATCCACCGACTTTAGTGTCATCTGCAAATTTATTAACCCATCTACCAGTGCTTGCGTCTAAGTCATTTATAAAAATAATAAACAGCAGTGGTCCCAAAACAGATCCTTGTGGCGCACCACTAGTAACCGGACTCCAGGCTGAATATTTTCTATCAACCACCACTCGCTATCTTCTTTCAGAAAACCAGTTTCTAATCCAAACTGCTAAATCGCCCTCAATCCCATGCCTCTTCATTTTCTCCAACAGCCTACCATGTGGAACCTTATCAAAGGCTTTACTGAAGTCCTTGTATACCATGTCAACTGCCCTACCATCATGTACATGCTTGGTCACCTTCTCAAAAAACTCAATGAGGTTTGCGAGACATGACCTGCCCTTGACGAAATTATGTTGACTATCTGAAATCAAATTGTTGCTTGCTAGATGATTATAAATCTTATCTCTTATAATCCTGGGATATGGGCCAAGTGCTGTCAAATGGGACTAGATTAATTTAGGATATCTGGTCAGCATGGACGAGTTGGACTGAAGGATCTGTTTCTGTGCTGCACATCTGAGTCTAAGTACAATTACATTTGGTCAGGCAAAATTATAAAAGCCTTAGGCTCTTACAGATCTATCTATTCCCTGTGAAAGCCCAAGTAGAATTCTCTGTCTCTACCCACAGGCTGTATATGATATCAGTAGAGTGGATGGAGCAGATGTAACATGAACATTAACCCTTTTAGGACCATTATCTTGTGTAACTAACAGTAATGGGAAGTTTGACCAGGTGGAGGTATCAGAAGTGGAACGTTATGTGATTAGAAACCTAAAGACTTGGAACTGAGTTGAGCTGTCTCTCACACAGCTGCCAACAGCCAGCTGATCTTGGTGACCAGCAGGAGCCACTACTATCACATGATGCTGTGTGACATCAATCCAGACCTTGGTTAACCTGACAGTGAGTGCAGTATACAGGATGAAGGAAAATGAGATTTGCCTGAGATTCAAATGTAGGCCATGTTCTATGGCAGTTGGAACTGAATGGAGTGATGCTGGGGGCGATTATTGAAGCAGTGGCATGGAACTTTCATCCTACATTAGTGTTCAAGAATTCCAAGGTGAGAGTGATTGTGGTGTAAATGGATCAGGGAGCAGAATCAGCAAAAATTCAAAACTTGCAATAATGGGGAAAGCTGGATAGACATAATCAGTTGGATTTAAATATTACCCTCAACCACTCATCAACGGGACTCAGTAATCAACAGACAATGGGTGTGTGATCACCCACAGAAACACTGAATAGCATATAGTGGCACTGGGAAATAGAGCAGGCAATCCAATCTTCTAATTAATGATAACTACAGAGGAACGTCAATTAGCCGGCACTTGATTATCCGAATTTCAGATTATCCAGAAAAGTCCCAATGCTTGGCCAAACTCTGTCACCTGGCATTCAGTTATCCGAACAAAATACTCCCTGCCTGTGTTGTTCGGATAATTGAGGTTCCTCTATATACTACTTGGGGATAGTGAGAGCTGCAGATGCTGGAAAGCCAGAGTCACTCTAATGTCGACTTTCTTGCTCCTCTGATGCTGCTTGACCTGCTGTGTTTTTTCCAGCTCCATAACCATACTGCTGCCTGGCTTATATCGAGTAAACCAAGCTAAAGATTTGAATATCAGGTGAGAATTAGTTGGCACCTGAAAGCTTACTGTAGAAGTCATCCAAGTAGATAAGCTGAAAGTGGTAATGTTTCTGAGTTACAATAGTGCAAAACACAAGCGATCCCTTTAAGAATGAGGCTTAACTTTTCAAGCACATATAGAGAAGACAGGAAAGGTTTGTAAGGCAGAGCCTATTACCGATACTGGACAGTAAATGCAGAAGTGTGCATTGTGTAACAACATGAATGGAATTGCCCATGCCTCTCAAATACAGCTGTGTAATTGTAAGATGAATAAAAGACAGCTGCCAATAAGCATGGAGCTAAAGCAAATTGCTCACGATGCTGGAAATCTGTAAAAAAGAGAAAAAAAAAAGTGTATTGGAGAAACTCAGCAGATTTGGCAGCATCTGTGGAGACAGAGAAACAGTTAACATTTCAAGTCCAATGACTTTTCTCTACAACTAATTCTAAAGAAGAGTCATACCAGATTACAAACAAGAAACACGTAAACCACTTGTCCCTTTGTTTAATAGGATCATGGTTGGTCAGATTTTATGCTCAATTCTTTATCCCTGCATATCCACTGATAATTTTTCATCCCCGTGGTAATCAACTATTTACCATCTCTGCCTTAAAAATATTTAAAGACTCTGCATTCAATGCCTTTTGAAGAAAGGAAAACATGTTTCCTGTTTGAAATGGGTGAGTCCATATTTTAAAACAATAAATGCTAGTTCTAAATTCCCCCACAAGAGAAGGCATCCTTTCAATGTCCACCCAGTCAGGTCCCCTCAGGATCTTTTATGTTTCAATTAAGTCACTTCTGACTCTGACTCAAACTCCAACGGATTCAGGTCTAGTCTTTGCTGAGCTGCTTCCAACACATCGATATCCTTCTGTAAGTATGGTAACCAGTACTGAACACAGTATTCCAGGTGCAGTCTTACCAAGCATTAACTGTCTTTAAGGAGAAAGTGAGGTCTGCAGATGCTGGAGATCAGAGCTGAAAATGTGTTGCTGGAAACGTCGATTCTCCTGTTGCATGCCTGAAACGTCGATTCTCCTGTTCCCTGGATGCTGCCTGACCTGCGCTTTTCCAGCAACACATTTTCAGCATTAACTGTCTTTACTAATGCTGCCAGACCTGCTAGTTCCTCCAGCGCTCTGTTTGTTTAAACGTAGTACTTGTGACCATTGTATCAGCACAACTATTCTCCATTTTTATAAAACATTTGTACTCGCCAAAGCTGTGGGACATGGTTGCACCCTATACTGTCCCCCTTTATTATTCAGCATTCTTGACCTATAAAAGTCAGCATTACAGAGAAGCGTGATAGTCCAGTGCTTGGTATGTGATCTTAACTTTAAAATTATAAATTTTCTGTGTAATCTCCTGAATGCTTGTGATAATGTAGTGAATCTCTTGCACACAGGGCGATGGGACTGGTGTATGTAGTATTTATAGAGGGCCATTTGCAGATGAAAACTTCAAACTGAAGCACAATGCTCCTGGTCTCTTATCCATGGTAAGGGAGATTCAAATTGTTTATGTAACATTGATACGAATGAAAAATATGTATTTGTTAAGAGAAGAAAAAGAGACTTGCATTGAGGTAACAGTTTTCATGACCACAAAACAATTCAAAGCTAGTGGACTGTTCTTGAAGTGTAATTGTTAACGTGATGTAGGACATACATTGCGATTGCACAAACAGCATGGGATCAATTCTAGCTAATCTGTTATTAAAACATAAATGCTGCCCAGGCCAATGGGGCTTTCGCCCATGTTCTTTTTGAAAATAATGCCATTGGGTCTATATATCCATCTGACCAGGCAGATGGGGCCTGAGGTTAATATCTGAAAAACTGCAGTTCCAAAAGTGCAGAAGATCTGCCCAAACCCTGCAGTGGAACTTGAACCTGACGGAGGGAAACTCCAAAAGCTGCTTTGAAATTTCTGTGCTTTACTAACCAGGACCTTTTTTGTGTGTCTCTAACAGGCAAACAGTGGCCCAAATACAAATGGTTGTCAGTTCTTCATCACATGTTCTAAATGTGATTGGCTTGATGGAAAGCATGTTGTTTTTGGTAAGGAAGCAGGTCTCTGAAAGCTTTCAGTCGGAGCAGTTGTTCTGGGAATATGTCTATTCTATACAGTCAGTACAAAAGTAAATCATACATTAAGTTTCCAAATCTTCAATCCAGATTTTACCAATGAAACCAGATGACTAAACTCCCTTCGTAACTAAGGTTAACCAATCTGTGGTCGAGTGTGGGAGTACCAGGTTACCTGGAGTGTAACTGGCAGGTGAAACATCTGTTTCAATATTGTCCAATACCTTCTCAGAGTGGTTACTTGCTCCCTTTCAAGCGAATGATATCAGGTGACATGTGGCACTGTCCTAATCCTGACTTTATCAGCATCGAGAATGTGGTACTAGAGAAGATCAGGCAACCTGACCTCCTGTGCTTTTCCAGCACCCCACACTCAACGCTGATCTCCAGCATCTGCAGTCCTCATTTTCTCCTCACTCTGCCATCATGCAGGCTCCTTACACTGGAAAGTGATTACGAGCAGGAATCCTGACCAATTTCCCAATTGTCAATTTGGGGAGGCTGAGGCCAAAAGTGGCACCTTTCATGTTACCAGGCTGCAGTTATAAATAGCTTTCATTTTAAGATTATTGATGACTAACTTCTTGCAAATTGCGTGCCAACAATTTTGGAATTCAACATTCAAAACTGCAGCAGTCTTCATAATGTTAAGGCAGACAATAGTTTGTGTTCACTGCAGATTTGATGATTCTCAGTTGTGGAAATGAGCATGTTTCCAGAATTTCCTACAGAAAATTTTGATTCCATATCAAAGAAGAAACTCTAGTGTTACTTGTGTATTTTAACACTCCTGCTGAGTGTTGATGTGACCTGCTTCCAGGGCTATCAATGGTACTCTAAATGTTCTGAATGGAGTGGTTTTTGCATTTTTTCCTGTTCTCCCTGTGGGTAGGGGCTTCTAGTCACAATGCTTGCAGTGCAAAGCGTTTATACGTGGCATGCTTTCCCTGTCAGCATAGAAAGGGCCAAGAATTCAGTGTACAGAAACATAGCCCCTTAGTCATATACACATATATTTCATTTGCCCCTTCCTTGGAAAGTAACTTTATTTATTTAGCTTCTTTGAAGGAATTAATACCTTTTTTAAAAAATCTTAATTTTATCCAGGTAGAATAATTGATGGATTACTTGTAATGAGGAAAATTGAGGTAAGCAGTTATCTGTTTTGGTAATATTTATTGCTGCAAAGCAAATACTGTCGCTAAGTTAAACATTTCTGTATAAACAGTGTTTAGGTGCACTCTGCTAAATATTTTTCATTTGCATCTAATGTGTACACATTTCAGCAAAAACATTCCTTGGATTTTTTCAGTGAGGACCAGGGTAGGGGGCGGTGTGGTAAAATGATCAATCTTCCTTGACTCAGATAAATAAACTGCAGCCTAATAATTGGAATATAAAAGATGGACCAAAAACGTTAATTCAAATTAATCACAGATTTCTCTTGAAAATCTATGTGCAATTGCATTTGTAAATTTTTCACCACTTTCTTCCCAGAGGCAGGTAAAACTTTGAGAGAACAGAACTCTGAACAGATGCCTCCTTGAGCCTGCAAGTGATTGAGTTTAAAAAATACTCCATTGGGATCTTGACATAATATTGCAACCAAAACAAAACACTCCATTTACTGGAAATCTGAACAAAATTCTGTTGGTAAATCACGCTCAACATGTTGACTGTTTCTCCACAGATACAATCAGATCTGCTGAGCTTTTCCAGCATTTTCTGCTTTCATTATCTTTGACCAACTGCGTTCCGCACACACTTTTATGAGTTAGGCAGGGTTGAGTGAAAATGTTCCACAGTTATTGTCAGCATCATTTTCTGCAACAGACCTTTTAGCCAGATACTCATCCAACTCTTTTTAAAGAAGCTGCTTTGTATGGCTTTCTTAAATAATGTTGTCCTTCCCTCTACTCACACTCTGAATTATCTTCCTGCTTTTAGACTTTGTCCAATAGCAGCTAGGTGATTCATGGAATCCTTCATGTGACCAATTGCAAGCAGGCGTGTGAAGCTACCTGGAAGCTTCATGCCAATTTTCTGTTCTGTCCTTCTCCCTCCCTTCCCCACAGTCTGTCCTTGTTGCATCTTGTACACCCTTGCAAGTTTACACAGTTTAATTGTAAAACTAAGATCATGATTGATACTAACTAACCTAACTAGTTGCAAGTATGGCTAATTTAACTTGCCATCCGATTGGTATTACTGTCAATAATCTGTCACCGTTATTGTTCCTGGATTGAGTGTTTAAAGTTTGTGTTAAATACACCAATGTTCCATCTTCACCAATACATAAAGGATTCACTGAGTTGCTTGCACACACATTAAGTGCCTGGAGCTTGGGAACTTACAACCAGCTTCCAATGTCCTGTTGACTCATACCAGCTGCTCCACCGTCTCTATGTAGCACACCTATCTACTTTTATTCTCACTGCAGCCTCCAAAGGAACACTGTTTATTTCAGGCAGCAGCTCAGACTACACCATCTTCAATGTTTAATTCCTACTGTTGCACATAACCAAGCGGCTGTACCAGCTTCTGCTTTACCCCATCTTATGATGCCTTGGGCAAGTAATTCATTTGCAATTAAAGAGAACAAAATTAAAAATGATAAATGAAAACAATATAGTCCTGAAACAATGTACAGGAGCTGTGTCTATGCACTGACCCTCCAGTGAGAGACACTATTGAATTTTGTTCCCATTTGGTCAGTGCTTTAATCACTGAACCACACTGGAAAATAGTGACAACAGTTTAGTTAGATTTTTATTTTTTCTTCACCCATCACTTTACAGAATTTTCAAAGAAAGACTTAATTCTTCGAACTTCCATTTACTTCCCATCTGGCTGGTGGTGACTGGTGTGGTCCTGCCTGGCTGGTGGTGAGTTGCAGGATTTTGACCCAGCAGCAATAAAGTGGCAGTGATATACCTTTTAAATCAAAGTTTCTTGCCTTGGAGGTGAAAATGTTGCAATACCCCTGTTGCTGTTGCTCTTCAGGGTGGTGGGAGACAGTGAACTATGGTGCTTTTGAAGAGGCTATGGCAGGTTGTACCATTAAAACTTGTTTCGACAGAATAAATGCTTAACTTGTGGATAAAATGGCATTAAACAGGAGTACATTATTTTGGATGGTGCAGAGCTTCTTCAGTATTGTAATTACTCCCAGCCAGGAAAATAAAGAGAATCTCATCACACTCCAGATTTGCGCCTTGTTTATGATGAAGAGGCTTTGAGAAGTCAGGATTTCAGCCAGTCATAACCAACTGCCCAGTCCCACCCCTGCCATCTTTACATTGTCCCCTACCATCCTTAAACTGCCATAGACCCGCAACTGAACAATATAACCTTCATTACTAGATCGTTCCCTGTGCCCATCAGTCCTTGTTTCACAGTCAACACTTCCATCAATCCTGGCCCAGTGTCATGAATCATCTTCTCCCCCCACCCCTTAGAAGGAAAAACTCAGCAGGTTTGGCAGGATGTGGAGAGAGATCAGCGTAAGTGTTTTTTTTGCTTATCTTCATCAGCGTGTTGAACTTTGTTGTGGCTCCTCTTAATCAGCTATTTGAAAGTTGGACGAGTTAATTAAATTGTGATTATGAGAATAAAGCAGCATAGTCTTTCAGAAAGCTTTATTGTTTGTTATTAGTCATTATAAAACTTCTGCCCACAGAATGTTCCTGCTGGACCCAGCAACAAGCCGAAACTTCCTGTGGTGATTGCACAATGTGGAGAAATGTAGAGTTTACTGAAACAAGAGAAGAAGCAGTTCTTCGCTATTTGTTTAGAAGTGTAAAGAGACCTTTTTATGACCTGCACACTATTGTAGTGGTGTTCACAGAGGCCAGGGGTCTTTGGTTTAAATAATTAACAAGCACAATCTGGGATTTTGACAACTCAATTTTTCATCCTGAGACCAAGGTGAATAGGAAATTCCTGTGCTGTGAATGAGCTAATCCAAAACCATTTCCCTCTTAAAAATAAAAACATAATTTTAGTAGAGTTCTTGTTTAAAACCCCAACTTGAAACAAAAGCTTGCCCTGGTAGAGTTTGAGTTGCCCAGTGCATTTTTTTTTTTGTTTTTGGAAATACTTTCATCCAGTAAGTGTTTGTAAGTGAAATCTGAATTCACTTGTCTTTTTAACAGCCAAAACATCAAATCGTTTATATTTGTTTTTGAGAAGCAGACTATATTGTCTACCAAATTGTAAATTTCCCATTTGCTTAGAACAGAATGTAAGGAATATGATTGCAGTTGTGATGATTTGTTTTATATTATATTTTCAGTTTATATTTACTTTTCAGACAATGGCAGTTTGTTTTGAGCCGTATGAATGATATATACCATTAGATCTGAAATAAAACTTTCAATTGTATGTTATTTAGTGAGTGATTGATAATTCCCAGTATTAACCATTTCATGGAGTTCTTTTTGTGCACATTTCGGAACCAAAATGCTCTAAGAATAGTGAACATTGAAATTCATTGATTTACAGCTAATGCATTTAAAATTTTTGATTTCTGGTTAAGTACAGGCACTGGCAGCAATAAGAAGGGAACTGGCCGAAACCAACTCAACATAAATTAACAAATACACTGATAGAAGTTGTCAAATGTAAAAAAAAAAAATTTCATAAGGCCAAATAGGGTGACAGCAGAGAGTGTTTCTTTGGTAACAAGAGAGTTTAAAACTAAATTGAACTCGTGTGGAATAGAATTGCTAACAGCTTAGTTATTTGGTATTATGAAACTGGAGTATTGTTTAAGAAAATATTTTTGTAAGAACATGCATTAGAGAAATTCTCAAGAAGCAGCAATGTAAAAGGAAAACAGAATTTATACTGTAAGATAGGAAAGTGATGGTTGGTTTGCGAATGGACTCTGGTTGGTAGATACATTGCCACAAAGAATGCACCAGTTAATGATGACTAACAGTTAGCTGTCAAGCTTTGTCTAAATTTTAAACCTGACAAGTTGACTCTTAATTGGTCAAGGCCTTGCCATGCAAAATAAAACCGTGGGTGCAGTGAATGTACCTATTCTTTCTTTCTGCAAACGACAAGGCCCTGAGTGTCAATATATGTAACTCCCAGTACTGGAAAGCAGCCACACTGAAAGCCTGACTGACAACCTTACATTAATTAGTTAGTTAGCTATCTGTTGCTACATTTTTGTGTAAGGTATGCCAGAAATCCTCTTAACAAGTCTCTTGAGGCAGCTTATTAAATGCCATCTGAAAATCCATATTGATTTCCACTAGATTTTCGTTTTTCCAATTATCTCTTCAGAGCTGTTAAATTGATTGAATTTGCAGAAATAAATCCTTTCCATCTGTCTTGATAAATGCATGCCTTTCAAAATACTCATTAATGTTACCTTGATATATGGATTCTTAAGGTCTGTTTCCACTAAGTGGTGTTCTGATTAATATGTAGGTAACCTGACTTAGACCATAAAGGATAGGAGCAGAATTAGCCATTTGGCCCATTGAGTCTGCTCCACCGTTCAATCATGGCTGATATGTTTCTCAACTCCATTCTCCTGCCTTCTCCCCATAACCCTTCATCCTCTAATTAATCAAGAACCTCTGTTTTTACGATACTGAATGACTTTGCTGCAGAGGTCTGTGGCAGGTAAGAGTTCCATAGATCCACCACCCTCTAGCTGAAAGAATTCCTTCTCATCTCAGTTCTGAAGGATTGTCTCTGCACTCTGATCTGCTATGTATGCCTCTCGCAATCCATAGATTACAGTAAGAACATCGATTCTCCTGCTCCTTGGATGCTGCCTGACCGGAAGAGTGAGGGGTCTGGGTAGGAAGGAACTTCTCCCCTTGCTGGAGGGATCGATGACCAGGGAATATATCCGAGCAGGATGTTTAGAGGAAAAACGTTTCCACTGAGGATATTGGGCATCATAGCCTGTGAGGGTGGTACAGGCAGAAACCTTCATGGCATTTAAGGAATATTCAGATATGCACTTGTGAAGGCAAGGCAAGGCATACAAGGCTACAGACCAAGTCCTTGAAAATGGGATTAAAATAGGCACAGTCCCAATGGGCTGAAGGGTCTTTTTCAGTACTGTAGATCTGTGTTTCCAATGCTGATTCATAGACGATGGTGAATACATTGGTTAATGATGACTGATATTATCAGATAAACTTTGGTTTAAATTTAAACCAGGCAAGTTGCCACATAATTGGTTAAAACCTTGCCCTGAGATGTGAACTGGAGAATAGCTGTCATCTATTTTGTTGATTTGAAACAAGCGCTGTCTAATAAAAGTAGAATTATGGGTTCTGCTTCAATTGCTGATTTATTGCATTAACTCAAAACCTTCAAACAATTGAATATAGATTGCAACTTGAAACTGATCAACATACAGTTCTTACATTGGTATGTTGAAGAAATATAAAGGCTTTTTAAACATCTTTACAATGCAGTTATCATCCCATATTATAGTATGAAGTGATTTCGGTAATAAGAGAAGCAAAGGTGAAGTTGGTCATATTTTATTCTCTGTTTTAATGTGGCCGGAAGATTCAGGAACCTGTTAACTGGAATGATGGTAATTGAAAGCTTTAAAATACAAATCTGCAGCACTGAGTCAGGCCTTTTTTTAAAATTCATTCATGGGATGAGGACTTTGCTGGCTAGAATGGCATTTATTGTCCATGCCTAATTACCCAGAGGACAGTTAAGAGTCAATCACATTGCTGCGGGTTTGGGGTCACATAAAGGCCTGACCAAGTAAGGATGATACTTTCCTTCCTTAAAGGGCATGAGTGACCCAGATGGGTTTTTCTGACAATCGGCCATGGGTTCATTGTTTGGCAACTAATTCCACATTTCATTGAATACAAATTCCACCATCTGCTGTGGTGGCATATGAACCCAGGCACCCAGAATATTACCAGGGTGTCTGGATTAATCATCTAGTGATAATACCATGAGGCCATTGCCTCCCCTGTTAGTGTTGTGCATGTTTAACATTGAATCTCCAGTGTAAGTCACATTTTCCAAATTCTGTGATAGATCCTAACATTTCTGAATTGATTTGCTAATTCTGGAACAATATTCCAGCACTCAAACTGAGGCTCATGTGAAGCAACTTGCTTGAGAGATGTGTCTTAACATCTTTGTACAGGTTGTTTGGAAAATATCTAAAAATATCTGTTCACTCTACGGCTATTGTGGCACAGTGGCAGTGCTCTTACCTCTGAGCTAAGCAGCCTGGGTTCAATCACGCCTTCTCAATAACATCTCTGAACAAGTTGATTTGAAACGAGGGGCTCATTTCTTCAGGATGTCTTTTTAAAAAATTGTTAATTTAGCGTTGGAGGTGATTTAGTAGAGGTAAAAAAAACTGAGGGTGGGCTCATTTTCTTCACCTGTGAAGAAAATGAGCCCTTCCACAGTTCCACAGACACCCTCCTTCGACTGACTGAACTGGTCCTCACCCTGAGCAACTTCTCTTTCCAATCCTCCCACTTCCTCCAAACGAAAGGAGTAGCCATGGGCACCCGCATGGGCCCCAGCTATGCCTGCCTCTTCGTAGGATATGTGGAACAATCCATCTTCCGCAACTACACTGGCCCCACCCCCCACCTTTTCCTCCGCTACATCGATGGCTGTATCGGCGCTGCCTCGTGCTTCCACAAGGAGGTTGAACAGTTCATCCACTTCACCAACACCTTCCACCCCGACCTCAAATTCACCTGGACAGCCTCAGATTCCTCCCTCCCCTTCCTCGACCTTTCTATTTCCATCTCAGGCGACCGAATCAACACGGACATCTACTACAAACCGACCGACTCACACAGCTACCT
>NC_057743.1:42337441-42340075 GCF_004010195.1 Chiloscyllium plagiosum | reverse complement strand
TGGGGTGGGGGCGGAGAGGTTGGGAAGAAGATTGCAGGTTAGGAAGGCGGTGCTGAATTTGAATTCAGCACCGCCTTCCTAACCTGCAATCTTCTTCCCGACCTCTCCTCCCCCACCCCAGTCTGACCTATCACCCTCACCTTGACCTCTTTCCACCTATCACATTTCCGACGCCCCTCCCCCAAGTCCCTCCTCCCTATCTTTTATCTTAGCCTGCTGGACCAACTTTCCTCATTCCTGAAGAAGGGCTAATGCCCGAAACGTCGATTCTCCTGTTCCCTAGATGCTGCCTGACCTGCTGCGCTTTTCCAGCAACACATTTCCATCTCTGATCTCCAGCATCTGCAGACCTCACTTTCTCCTCATTTTCTTCAGTAGTGGGAGATGGTTGGTAAAGGGAGAGAGCAGATTGGAATTTGTATTGAACTATGAAATGTAAATAAACAGTTTTTCTAAGACTGACCGCGGGCAACTAGCAATTCAACAATATCGCTCCAAACTGGATCCTGTGCTGTTGGTTTTGGTTGTAAGACAGTGATCATCTGTGTCATACTGCAGAATTACCGACATGAAGCTATACGTCTGTAAGAGGTAGTGTCTTAATTGAAGATGCAGAGGACTGTTAGCACTGTCACTAGATTTGAGTCCAATATTGCAGGTAGCTGTAATTCTTCAAGCAGAAAATGACATGACTCTGCAGCTGACTCTGGCTGCGAAGATCTTTTCCCCACCATCACTACAGATGGGTTTCCTCGTGCAGGTAGAACTAACCCGAACAATATCACAGCACTGCTGGCTAGAGTTAGTGTACGACTGAAGGTATGACTAAAATGATTTGAGCTCATCAAACAATCCAAATGCATACAACATACTTACGCAACCATGTCTAAACACCTTTCGAAATGAGGTGCTGGAAGCTAGGTTTAAAATGAGTGTTTTTCTCAACTGGTGCAGACTCATTTGGCTAAATGGCCTCTTTTTCCCTCCCATAACTAGGGCAGTATCCACCGAGCTCTGGCTGATAAACATGGAGTATCTCCCATGCAATATGACATGTCTCAGCAAAAACGCTTTGCTCCAAAGTCAAGTAGGCGATGCCATTAGAAACCCATTTGGTGGTAAAGAGATTAACAATTGGTACAAACCTTTCTGGAAATCAAGCAGGAACTAATATAATTAAGAAATTTCCGAAATATATTTGTTTTAATCTTAAAGAGAACTTCCCATAATCAATACAAATATTTAATTGCAGCATTCATTCCAAGTCATTTCACATGTTCCTTCTGTATAGTGTTTTGCATGGACGAATACTGAAAAATTAGGCATACATCCAATAGGTTGAAACGCTTATACTTAACTGAAGTGCATGTTCATTCAAGTAGGCGTTTCCTCCACTGTTGGTCCTAGCTACAGGAAAGTGCACTTTGGACTTGAGCTTGACACAGTACAGCAGGAAATTATCCACATCAACCACTTGAACGTTGAATGAAACTCCTCCAATTCAAACTGTATGTTCTTTGAATTTTAATGAACTGTGTTATCTGCTACTTGTTTATTATTCCAATAATCCTAAGTAAAAACTTGGGTGTCAATAATTCCGATGCTAGTCAGTTAATTAAGCTTTATCTTTTCACTTTATGTAATTTTCATATTTAAGGGCATCATTTTCTCAAGTATTTTCAATTACTCTGTGCATTCTAAAGTTCACCTGTAATTAATGTCATAAAGTCCAGCTTTATGGCCATGGGTTTCAATACACTTCCATTGTAGTAACCCAGTTTAAAATGAAGACATTTGGTGGTGATTTGGTGTAAATTTGTTTGGCAAAGATGAATTAGCTTGATGGAGAGCAATCTTATTTTGTTTTACTGAAATCTTATTGTTTGAATAGTTGGTAATGAAATACTGCAGTATCCATAAAGAAACCTTTCACTATTAATCACTTCTCTGAACCCTTCATTGTCACTTCCTTCAAATAACCCTTGTAGTGGTTCATTCTAAAATGGATTTTGGCAAATTAGAAAACTTGATGGCTTCATTGCCTAGTTAAGAGAATCAAGACTTCTAACTCCTAATTGTTGCTAAAAGGAAACGTTCTTTGAATAAATCTGACAAATAGAAAGGGGCCAGAATGGGACCAACCAGCATTACGAACAATTTAAATCTTCAATAATTGCCAGGATCAGATATTTTAATATTCTGGGCATAATTCAGAAGCATTTGGTGACTGATGGAGAAAAATAGCATTCTACTTCAGGATTTAAAAGCTTGACAGTATGCAGCATTGCAATTCCTTTAGGACACAGATAAAACAGACAAATCTTCAGGAAAAGCAGCAAAATGGAAATACCATAAGACCATAAGACATAGGAGTGGAAGTAAGGCCATTCGGCCCATCAAGTCCACTCCGCCATTCAATCATGGCTGATGCGCATTTCAGCTCCACTTACCAGCGTTCTCCCCGTAGCCCTTAATTCCTCGAGACAACAAGAATCTATCAATCTCGGCCTTGAAGACGACTTCATTGAGTTGTAGAAATGAGTTGAGTTGCTATAAATGTGTTTTGCTTATTGCTGATGTCTTTTCGAAGTGGATTGAAGCCTACCCTCCTCCTAACGCTACTGCTGAGACTGT
>NC_057743.1:42331776-42336222 GCF_004010195.1 Chiloscyllium plagiosum | reverse complement strand
CTCAGCAGCCTCTCGTGTGGCACCTTATCAAAGGCCTTTTGAAAGTCTAGATAGGCCACATCCACTGGGTTTCCCTGGTCTAACCTACTTGTTACCTCTTCAAAAAATTCCAACAGGTTTGTCAGGCATGACCTCCCTTTACTAAATCCATGTTGACTTGTTCTAATCAGACTCTGCTCTTCCAAGAATTTAGAAACATTATCCTTAATGATGGATTCTAGAATTTTACTAACAACCGAGGTTAAGCTGATTGGCCTATAATTTTCCATCTTTTGCCTTGATCCTTTCTTGAACAAGGGGGTTACAACAGCCATCTTCCAATCATCTGGGACCTTTCCTGACTCCAGTGACTCTTGAAAGATCTCAACCAATGCCTCTGCTATTTCCTCAGCCACCTCTCTCAGAAGTCTAGGGTGTATCCCATCGGGGCCAGGAGATTTATCAATTTTAAGATTTTTTAACTTTTCTAGCACTATCTCTTTCGTAATGGCAGCCATACTCAACTCAGCCCCGTGACACTCTTTAATTTTTGGGATATTACTCATGTCTTCCACTGTGAATACTGACGCAAAGTACTTGTTAAGTTCTCCTGCTATTTCCTTATCTCCCATCACTAGGCTTCCTGCATCAGTTTGAAGTGGCCCAATGTCTACTTTTGCCTGTCGTTTGTTTCTTATGTACTGAAAGAAACTTTTACTATTGTTTCTAATATTACTGGCTAGCCTACCTTCATATTTGATCCTCTCCTTTCTTATTACACTCTTTGTTATCCTCTGTTTGCTTTTGTATCCTTGCCAATCTTCTGCTTTCCCACTGTTCTTAGCCACTTTATAGGATCTCTCTTTTTCTTTAATACATTTCCTGACTTCCTTTGTCAGCCAAGGTTGTCTAATCCCTCCCCGGTTAATCTTTCTTTTCTTGGGAATGAATCTCTGTACAGTGTCCTCAATTATACCTATAAACTCCTGCCATTTTTGCTCTACTGTCTTCCCTGCTAGGCTCTGCTTCCAGTCTATTTTCGTCAGTTCCTCTCTCATGCCCTCATAATTACCTTTATTCAACTGTAACACCATTACATCCGATTTTTCCTTCTCCCTTTCAAACTCCAGACTGTACTCTACCATATTATGGTCGCTACTTCCTAAGGGTTCCCTTATTTTAAGATCTTTTATAGAGTCTGGTTCATTGCAAAGCACTAGGTCCAGAATAGCCTGCTCTCTTGTGGGCTCCATGACAAGCTGTTCCAAAAAGCCATCCTGTAAGCATTCCATGAATTCCCTTTCTTTAGATCCACTAACATTATTTACCCAGTCCACCTGCATATTGAAGTCTCCCATGATCAATTTAACCTTGCCTTTCTGACATGCCTTCTCTATTTCCCGGTACATGTTGTGTCCCTGGTCCTGACCACTGTTAGGGGGTCTATACACAACTCCAATTATGTTTTTTTTGCCTTTGTGGTTCCTCAATTCCACCCACACAGACTCCACATCATCTGACGCTATGTCATTCAATACCATAGATTTAATTTTGTTCTTAATTAACAAGGCAACCCCACCCCCTCTGCCCACCTTTCTGTCTTTTCGATAAGTTGAAAAACCATGGCGGTTTAACTGCCAGTCCTGACCCCCCTGTAACCAAGTCTCTGTGGTGCCTACTACATCATAATCATTCACTATTATCTGTGCCATTAGTTCATCGGCTTTGTTATGTATGCTACGAGCATTCAGGTAAAGTGCCTTAATGCCTAATTCCTTATCATTAGAGATGTTGGAAGTCATATGTCCTAAGTTATCCTTGCTTTTTACTGCATTCTCAGTCTGCCTCAATTTTAAATTCACCTGGAAACATTCTATCCTGCTGCTTTGTCTATTTATCTTATCCATGCTCCTCATAATACAGAAGATATCAGGTGCAGAATGGGAGTAACACAAGGCAAAATGATATGTCTCAAAGCATTATGATTAAACTTAGCTATAAACTGCCTTGTGTGTTTTAAATAGATTTATTAATATTTTTACATGACAGTTTTTGCAAAAAGTTGATTTGGTATGGAACATGTCTGGAAGAGTAACATAGAGTCATAGAGATGTACAGCATGGAAACAGACTCTTCAGTCCAACCCATCCAGGCCAACCAGACATCCCAACCCAATCTAGTCCCACCTGCCAGCACCCGGCCCATATCCCTCTAAACCATATTCATATACCCATCCAAATGCCTCTTAAATGTTACAATTGTACCAGCCTGAACCACTTCCTGTGGCAGCTCATTCCATACATGTGCCACCCTCTGTGTGAAAAAGTTGCCCCTTAGGATCCTTTTATATCTTTTTTTCCCCTCACCCTAAACCTATGCCCTCTAGCTCTGGACTCCCCAACCCAAGGGAAAAGACTTTGTCTATTTACCCTATCCATGCTCCTCATAATTTTGTAAACCTCTAAGGTCACCCCTCAGCATCCGACACTCCAGGGAAAACAGCCCTAGCCTGTTCAACCTCTCCCTATAGCTCAAATCCTCCAACCCTGGCAACATTCTTGTAAGTCTTTACTGAACCCTTTCAAGTTTCACAACATCTTTCCGATAGGAAGGAGACCAGAATTGCATGCAATATTCCAACATTGGCCTAACCAATGTCCTGTACAGCCACAACATGACCTCACAACTCCTGTGCTCAATACTCTGACCAGATAAGGAAAGCATACCAAACGCTGCCTTCACTATCCTATCTACCTGTGACTCCACTTTCAAGGAGCTATGAACCTGCACTCCAAGGTCTCTTTGTTCAGCAACACTCCTTAGGACCTTACCATTAAGCGTATAAGTCCTGCTAAATTTGCTTTCCCAAAATGCAGCACCTCGCATTTGTCTGAATTAAACTCCATCTGCCATTTCTTAGCCCATTGGCCCATCTGGTCCAGATCCTGTTGTAATCTGAGGTAACCCTCTTCGCTGTCCACTACACCTCCAATTTTGGTGTCATCTGCAAACTTACTAACTGTGCCTCTTTTATGCTCGCATCCAAATCATTTATGCAAGTGACAAAAAGTAGTGGACCCAGCGCCGATCCTTTTGGCACTCCACTGGTCACAGGCCTCCAGTCTGAAAAACAACCCTCCACCACCACCCACTGTCTTCTACCTTTGAGCCAGTTCTGTATCCAAATGGCTAGTTCTCCCTGTATTCCATGAGATCTAACCTTGCTAATCAGTCTCCCATGGGGAACCTTGTCAAACGCCTCACTAAAGTCCATATAGATCACATCTTCTACTCTGCCCTCTTCATTCCTCTTTGTTACTTCGTCAAAAAATGCAATCAAGATGGGAGACCTGATTTCCCACGCACAAAGCCATGTTGACTATTTCGAATCAGTCCTTGCCTTTCCAAATACATGTACATCCTGTCCCTCACAATTCCCTCCAACAACTTGCCCACCACCGAGGTCAGACTCACCGGTCTATAGTTCCCTGGCTTGTCCTTACTGCCCTTCTTAAACAGTGGCACCACATTTGCCAACCTGCAGTCTTCTGGCACCTCACCTGTGACTATCGATGATACAAATATCTCAGCAAGAGGCCCACTAATCACTTCTCTAGCTTCCCACAGAGTTCTTGGGTACACCTGATCAGGTCCTGGGGATTTATCCACCTTTACCCGTTTCAAGACATCCAGCACTTCCTCCTCTGTAATATGGAAATTTTTGCAAGATGTCACCATCTATTTCCCTATATTCTATATCTTCCATATCCTTTTCCGCAGTAAATACTGCTGCAAATTACTTGTTTAGTATCTCCTCCATTTTCTGCGGCTCCACACAAAGGCTGCCTTGCTCATCTTTGAGGGGATGGAAATGTGTTGCTGGAATAGCGCAGCAGGTCAGGCAGCATCTAGGGAACAGGAGAATCGACGTTTCGGGCATTAGCCCTTCTTCAGGAAAGGCTAATGCCCGAAACGTCGATTCTCCTGTTCCCTAGATACTGCCTGACCTGCTGCGCTTTTCCAGCAACACATTTCCATCTCTGATCTCCAGCATCTGCAGACCTCACTTTCTCCTCATCTTTGAGGGGCCCTATTCTCTCCATAGTTATCCTTTTGTCCTTAATGCATTTGTAAAAACCCTTTGGATTCTCCTTAATTCTATATGCCAAAGTTATCTCATGTCGCCTGTTTGCCCTCCTGATTTCCCTCTTAAGTAAACTCCTACTGTCTTTATACTCTTCTAAGGATTCACTCGATCTATCCTGTCTATACCTGACATTTGCTTCCTTCTTTTGCTTAACCAAACCTTCAATTTCTTTAGTCATCCAGCATTCCCTATACCTACCAGCCTTTCCTTTCACCCTGACATGAATATACTTTCTCTGGATTCTTGTTATCTCATTTCTGAAGGCTTCCCATTTTCCAGCCGTCCCTTTACCTGCGAACATCTGCCTCCAATCAGCTTTC
>NC_057743.1:42325830-42331548 GCF_004010195.1 Chiloscyllium plagiosum | reverse complement strand
TGCACCTTCTCTAGTAGGTACATCCACATACTGAATCAGAAAATTGTCTTGTACGCATTTAACAAATTCCTCTCCATCTAAACCTTTAATACTAAGACTGGGACTGCCAATGTTTGGAAAATTAAAATCCCCTACCATAACCACCTTATTATTCTTATAGATAGCTGAGATCTCCTTACAAGTTTCTTTCTCAATTTCCCTCTGACTATTAGGGGGTCTATAATACAATCTCAATAAGGTGATCATCACTTTCAGTTCCACCCAAATCACTTCCCTGGATGTATTTCTGGGAATATCTTCCCTCAGCACAGCTGTAATGCTATCCCTAATCAAAAATGCCACTCCCCCTCCTCTCTTGCCTCCCTTTCTATCCTTCCTGTAGCATTTGTATCCTGGAATATTAAGCTACCAGTCCTTCCATCCCTGAGACATGTTTCTGTAATTGCTATGATATCCCAGTCCCATGTTTCTAACCATGCCTTAAGTTCATCTGCCTTCCCTGTTAGGCCCCTTGCATTGAAATAAATGCAATTTAATTTATTAGTCCTACCTAGTCACTGCCTGCCCTGACTGTTTTACCAGTCTCAGATTGATCTCTTTCCTCACTATCTCCCTGGGTCCCCCCCACCACCACCACCTGACTAGTTTAAATCCTCCCAAGCAGCTCTAGCAAATTTCTCTGCCAGTATATTAGTCTCTTTCTAATTTAGATGCAATCAGTCCTTCTTGTACAGGTCACTTCTACCCCAAAAGAGATTCCAATGATCCAAAAATGTGAATCCTTCTCCCACACACCAGCTCCTCAGCCATGCATTCATCTGCTCTATCCTCCTATTTCTGCCCTCACTAGCTCGTAGCACTGGGAGTAATCCAGATATTACTACCCTTAAGGAGCTCCTTTTTAAATTTCTGCCTAACTCTCTTGTCCCTTCAGAGTCTCAACCTTTTCCCTTCCTATATTGTTGGCTCCAATGTGGACAATGACCTCTTGCTGGCCCCTCTTCCCCCGTAAGAACATTCTGCACCCTCTCTGAGACATCCTTGATCCTGGCACCAGGGAAACAACACACCATTCTGCTTTTTCTCTGCTGGCCGCAGAAACGTCTGTCTGTACCTCGGACTACAGAATCCCCTAACACAATTGATCTCTTGAAAGCCAACGTTGCATTAGAGCCAGTCTCAATACTAGAAATTTGGCTGTTTGTGCTACGTTCCCCTGAGAATCCATCGCTCCCTACATTTTCTAAAATAGCATACCTGTTTGAAATGGGTATATCCACAAAAGACTCCTGGCCTAGGTGCCTACCTCTCTTACCTTTCCTAGAGTTAAGCCATCTATGTTACTGTATCTGAGACTTCCCCCTCCCCCCTCCCTATAACTACCATCCATCACATACTGTTGCTGTTGCAAATTCCTCATCGCTTCTAACTGTCTGTCCAACTGATCCACTCGATCCGATAAGATTGGCATCCAACAGCATTTATGGCAGATATAATCCGCAGTAACCCTTAAACTCTCTTTAAACTCCCCCATCTGACAAGAAGTACATATAGTACACTGTACTATAGGCCATTTTTGCTCCTTCACAATCTACAGATCCAGAAAATAATGCCATCTTATTCCTCTACAAACACTGCCCCAGGTTAAATTAATAATTATGGCTTATATTTTAAGTTTAGTCAGAAACTTATCTTCAAAAACATATTATCAAGAAAGAACCCACTCTACGCACAAATGCAGCCTTTCTATTGGACAGACTTTAAACATGTTTTGGGAATTTTCAAAATTACTTAAAAATGATGTGCATGATCTCATTTTGAGGCACTTTCACATATTAGTAACTCTCTTTGTTAAATAGCCAGCAAATTAACACTCAGCTAACTGAAAGCCAGGAGCACTTGAAAATTCATTGGGGTATAGAATTGCTTACAAACGAATGTGGAATCTATACTTTAAGGCTGTGTACATTTCCACATGGATTGAGGGGAGCACCTGAAGGTGGAGTATGCAACTTCTATATTACAGGACTCCAGGTAATGGAGAGAAAGCAGGAATATTGCGTTGAGATTGAGGATCAGCATGATCACATTGAACGGCGGAGCAGGCTTGATAGGCCAAATGGCCTATTCTTGCTTGTTTCCATGTTTCAATGTTCAACAGTCACAATATGGGAAAAATGCAGCAGATGTTATTATCAAGAACATGGACATAATTGTTCAATTTAAATCTGAGATGCTGTGAAAAAGATAGTAACTGCTTGGTTGATATATTCCAGATTTATGAATGTGCAATGGAAATGTGTTTGCTGTCTTTACCAACCTTGAAGATATATTTTGGGTGATGGTTTTTTTTGTGTGCATCAGATATTTTGAAAATGTACTTCCGATGCTTATTATGCCTGTGGTCCTGTACCAATTAAAATATTGTAGTATCGAGGGAATTAATACTTGTAAGTTGTGACTTTGAATTTATTCGGGGGCGGGGTGGGGGGCATAGTTGATAATTATTGAGGATATTGATGAATTCTTCTAATTCTGTTTCTGTATAAAGTCCGAATGCCCCATACGTTAACACAAGTATAAATGGGATTATTGCTACGTGATTGCATCAACTGATAAATAAGTCAATGCAAATCAAAGAGGAGCTCCTGAAAGCCAAAAGGAGCCCTTTGAGTGAGTAAAAATGTCTCCTGATAAACAGCATTGTGTAGATTTTCAGGTCAGTGATTATCTGTTTGGAACTGGGTGATTGTGAAGCAGACAAACCAGAGACTCCAATGTCTTTGCTTTTCCAAATCCTAACTTGCCTTTTTCCCACCATAATATTGAAGGAAGTAACTTAACCTCTGAAGTTTTTTAAGCAAACAGGCTGGTTCATTTCATTATCAGAAACTGGTAAGTGCATGCAGTGGTTGTTCTCAGTTGAAGAACGGGATGTAGGCTGCGCTTCAGAAAACAAGCACCGGGATTCTTTTTAAAAGGGTTGGTGAAGTCAGTTACAAAGCTCTTGACAATCCAGCAGGTTTTATACCTTTTCACTTGCTAGAGTCTCTGTTTCTTCTCATTCATTTGAAATTGATTGAAGAATCCCACGTTACTGAGCACTGAAGGAGAATATCAATCCCTAATTTGCGTTTTCTGGTTTCCAAGAATTTCTCTGCACGTTTCAAATGATTGACTTTGTTTCTTCAAAATCTGTCTCACAGCTTTAAAAAAGAGTATTGAAAAGAAAGTGCTAGCTAGGTCTATTTTTACTGTATTAATAGTTACATGGATTAGAGAGAATGGTTATTTCATGAATGGCCATTCTTGTCTAAAGTTTAGGATGCATTTTCTCCTCATTAATAGTTAATGAGCTGAAAATAGCTCAAAGCCTTATGCAATGTTTCAATGATAGACAAATTACCAGAAACCAGTACATCATAGGTAGGGAGTTTGGGGGAATGCTTCCGCCCTTAATCAGACTGACCTGGTGTTTGGTAGCAGCTGTGTCTGCTCTTGTACAAGGTGCACCAGTGGTGTGAGCGCTGTTGTGGTGCAATGGTAGTGACCCTACTCTGAGACAGGTGGCTCAGGTTCCAGGAGGTGTGTAATAATATCTCTAAAGGTTGATTAGAAAATATACATGTAAATAAAATGAAAGTCCAAAAACAAACAGCACTACTGAAGAAGGCATATCGTTTTCACAGACCCTGGAATTTAAGATAAAACTATGGAAGACAGCTATTGCAAAAAAAAAAAATTCTTGATATATGCTCACGGTTGGAGAGGAGGGGGCCAGTGGTCATTATCCCAGGCACATAGCAATAGGAATGGTAAAAGGTAAAAGCATTGGGGATAAATTTAAAGAGCAGAGTCTCAGGTAATAACCTTTTCTATTTTTCTCTGAGCCATGGGCAAGTTAGCATTGAATAAATAAAATTAGAGAGTTGAATGCATGGCTTTTTGGTTGATGTGAGAGAAATGGGTTAGGGTTCACTAACCCTATTGCACCAGTACTGGGAAAAATTGGATCTGTACTACTGGACCGGTCTTCACCTGACCCATGCTGGCACCAATGCTGTAGCAAGTCATATAGCTGGACCAGTTGGGAGTGCTTTAGACTTAAGTAGTGGATATAAGGGATTACATTTGAGAAGATTCGATAAACCAAAAAGTAGAGACAAGACAAGAGAAGATGGTATTAATATAGAAAATGATAAAGAGTATGACAGGAGAGGGTTGACAGTACAAATCAGCTAATAAGGCTAGAGGTTGCTTATAGAATAAAAAGACCAAAGACTTTATCTGGACACATATAGCTTCTGAAACAAAACAGATGATCTGAGTACAAATAGAAATAAATAAGTATAATCTAAAAGGCACTGCAGAGACATAGCTGCAGGATGACAGATTCAGACCTGAATATTGAAGGGTACAGGAAAAGATGCAAGAATGGTTCTTGTGGTACTGTGACATAATATTCTGTTAAATAATTAAGGTATTAGCATAATCAAGAGGAATCATCGAAGTTCAGGAAACGAGGATGTAGAAATAAGAAATAATAAAGATAAAAAATCATGTGCAAGTGGTGTATAGGCCCTGGAACAGATACCACATGGTCGGATGGTGTATAAAGGAAGACACACTTAAATTTGTCAGAATGGTTCAGTAATAATCCGGGGAAATTTTAATTTATATTTAGTCCAGAAAAATTGCCAAATGAATTTGATAAAGAGCCACATTAAAGGTCATTGAAGAGTTCATGGAATGTTTTACCAATTGTTAGAAAAGCCCATTCTGGAGCTGACCAGACAGCACGCTAAACTGGACCTGATGTTGTGCAATGACATAGGATTTTTTCATGGTCTGATAGTGACGGTATCCCTTTATAGCAGCAATTATAATATATTTTAATTTTGCATTCAGTTAAAGGAGAGAAAAGTGAATCCAAGAAGAGTATTTTAAACGTACATAAAGATGATTACCCAACTGCTTCACAAACGCACTTCAGGGAAGGAAAGTGATGCCAGAGTCACATGTAGTTGACCCTGGGCAGTTGGGGATGGGTGTTAAATGCTGGCTAAGCCTGCAATACCCCGCATGCCATAAAATCACATTATGGATCACTTTCAACCACAAAAAAAAATTCAAAAGGCAGAGCCCAACATCCATAGTTGATGTGAAAATTTTAAACAGTAGCAGCAACACTAAAGAAAAAGCATACAACTGCACAAATATAGGTAGGAGGTCAGAAAAAAAGAAGTTAAGAAAGTGAGTGTTGGCCTGGGCATTTGGAGAAAGTAAAGGGATGGCAGATGATTTGAACAGGTATGTTGAATCAGTCTTTACTGTAGACATTATAAGTAACATCCTAGAGTCTTAGAGATGTACAGCAGAGAAACAGACCCTTCACTCCAACCCGTCCTTGCCGCCCAGATCTTCCAACTCAATCTAGTCCCACCTGCCAGCACCCGGCCCATATCCCTCCAAACCCTTCCTATTCATATACACATCCAAATGCCTCTTAAATGTTGCAATTGTACCAGCCTCCACCATTTCCTCTGGCGGCTCATTCCATACACATACAACCCTCTCGGTGAAAAGGTTGCCCCTTAGGTCTCTTTTATATCATTCCTCTCTCACCCTAAACCTATGCCCTCTAGTTCTGGACTCCCCGACCCCAGGGGAAAGACTTTGTCTATTTATCCTATCCATGCCCCTCATGATTTTGTAAAC
>NC_057743.1:42301180-42324951 GCF_004010195.1 Chiloscyllium plagiosum | reverse complement strand
TCCAGCACTTCCTCCTCTGTAATATGGACATTTTTGCAAGGTGTCACCATCTATTTCCCTACATTCTGTATCTTCCATATCCTTTTCCACAGTAAATACTGATGCAAAATACTTGTTTAGTATCTCCCCCATTTTCTGTGGCTCCACACAAAGGCAGCCTTGCTGATCTTTGAGGGACCCTATTCTCTCCCTAGTTACCCTTTTGTCCTTGATGCATTTGTCAAAACTCTTTGGATTCACCTTAACTCTATTTGCCAAAGCTATCTCATATCCCCTTTTTTGCCCTCCTGATTTCCCTCTTAAGTATACTCCTATTGCCTTTATATTCTTCTAAGGATTCACTCGATCTATCCAGTCTATACCTGACATATGCTTCCTTCTTTTTCTTAACCAACCCTCAATTTCTTTAGTCATCCAGCATTCCCTGTACCTACCAGACTTCCCTTTCACCCTGACAGGAATATACTTTCTCTGGATTCTCATTATCTCTTTCCTGAAGGTTTCCCATTTTCCAGCCATCTCTTTACCTGTAAACATTTGCCCCCAATCAGCTTTTGAAAGTTCTTGCCTAATACTATCAAAATAGTTTCTCCAATTTAGAACTTCAACTTTTAGATCTGGTCTATCCTTTTCCATCATTATTTTAAATCTAATAGAATTATGGTCGGTGGTCCCAAAGTGCTCCCCCACCAACACCTTAGTCAAGTGAAATATACATCACAAACGGAAGGAAAGGAGAAACTCAAGAAAATGCCATCTCCGTGAAGTGGCACAGAATGAGTTGTGGAGCTGTGGGAGGACAAGTGCTCCAGTTTGGATGGACTTTATCGGGGGGACTTAGGTTAAGAATTCTGACAATTGAATACATGAAAATTAATGCCAATGAACTTCTCATCACTCACTAAGGAGATTCTCATCTCTCTGTTCACACTTGGGTGTTCAATCTCACTACTTCCTCTTGACTTCAAGAAACTTATTTCGATCAATCTCAACTGACTTGCCAATGTCCATGTCATACAAGAGTTGGCAAGGTTCCAACCCTATATGTCAAATTAGCTTAGTGTCTGTCGTAGTATAAATGCTAAAATCTATCACAAACGATGTTAAAACAGGGCACTCAGAAAAGTTCACGATAATCAGGCAGAGTCAGTATGGTTTGCTGAAAGGGAAATCATGTTTATCCTATTTTTGGAGTTCTTTGAGGAAGACGCACATGCTGTGGATAAGGGGGAACCCGTCGATGGGTGGTAATTAGATTTTTCAGACAGCTTTTGATAAAGTGCCACATTAAAGGTGATTCCAGAAAATAAAGGCTGATGCTGTAGGCTGTAATGTAGTGATATGGAGAGAAAATTGGGTGGCTAACAGGAAACAGAATAGGCATAACTGGTTTGTTTTCTGGTTGGCAAGATGTAATGAGTGGCATGTCACAGGGCTCATTGCTGGGACCTCAGCATGTTATAATTTATATAAATGAGGTGAATGAGGGAACAGAAAATATGATTGCTGATGATATAAAAATTGGTTGGAAAGTAAGCTATGAAGGGACATAAGGAGACTGCAATAGGAAATAAATATGATCTGACAAATGGAGTTCAATCTGGAAGAAATAACAAAGTCATTTAATCTAAATGGTGAGAGATGATTGAGCTCCAGGGAGCAGGGACATCTGCATGTCCAGCATTTTTAGGAAGCCTGACAGGGTAGATGCTGAAAGATTATCCCCCTTGGGTGACAATCTAGGACCTGAGGGAATAATCTCCAAATAAGGTTCATTGATTTAAAACAAAGATAAAGAGGAATTTCTTCTCTCAGAAGTGAGTGAATCTGTAGAATTCTTTACCTCAAAGAGCTGTCAAGGCTCGATCATTTTGTACCCCGTCTTTGTCATTGTGAATTCTAGGCTGAGTGTTTAATCAATAAGGGAATCAAGGGTTATGGGGAAAAGGCAGGAAAATGGAGTTAAGGATTATTAGATTAGCCATAATCGCATTGAATGGTCAAGCAGACTAGATGGGCTGAATAGTCTACTTCTGCTGTTTCTTAATGTTGGTATAATAATCAGGTGTAATTTCACTGTGCGCTCTAATCCCACACCAGTTTTTGGGATTGAACTCTTACTCCCACTCCGCTCCTGATTTACAAACATCTGTCTTAAGAACACTTGTGATGTTAGAACACACTCCCGTGCAGGGGTGTATTGATATTCAGTTTAAATGTCTGAAATAAGAACATTCCCTGTACTTAGAAAAAGCTTTTCATATTGTCCTGTATTGTTTTCCTACTTGTGTACTGCTGTATGACTCTATGACCTGTGAGCAGACTCAACAACGGAACTCATTCACAACCTGGGAATTTGACTGTACTCTTGACTGCTTCATTGTTATTTGATTAAGTGTATTCATTATTTAAAGATGATAGCACTTTGGAATCCATGTGACACTTCCTATTTTCAGTGTCTTTAATTTCAGAGTGTTTCAGGTTCATTACTTAGGAATACATCTCTATGATTACAATCAAAGCACTTAATTTTGTGTTCTGGTTTAAATTTTTATCTTCTCCTTTGTTTAAGTTTCAATCCCTGTCACTACACTCATTATCCCCTTGTTGAAAAGGCAGATGTGGAATCTGTCTATATTGTTCATCAAGATAGCTCTTCATTCAGTAACTGAGAACAGGCTAGTTATCTTCCATTTTCTCCTCTCGAAGGCATTTCTATTGTATGACCTCACGAGACCATCAGCAGAAGTAAAGAAATCCAACCTTGAATTCTCATTACATTATGGGTCAGTATGTTTCAGTAAAAACCTGCTACATTTACTCAAAGCTCCTGCAGTCACTGAATTCTCATCACATATGCATGACAGCATTGAATGTTGGACTCTTATAGATATTCAAAAATCGTTCTTATCGATTTATTGAGAAGGGCTTATTGTGGAAGGGTGCTTTCCTCAGTTTATTATTTCTGTATTATCCAACATATCGATTCAGACAATGTAGTTATCACAAATCATTCCTTGTCATCTCCTGCTTCTTGCACTGTCCTTTCAGTAGCACTCTCCAACTGATTCTCAATGAGTATTGTTTACAACAGTTTACAAGCTTGTGGTGAAAGTTTTGTGTAAGTGGAATGAAAAATAATGCAAATTTTAGTTTTAACCATATTAATTCATCGACTGATCGCCTAAATAACAGTTTAATGTTCTGATATTGTTTTTGTGTTTTTAATTGAAATGGTTAATCATGATCATTGTAATGGCAAGTCATCAGATCCATTGGAAGCATGGACCTGGTTTATTGTTTATCGTTGTTTGGAATATTATTGTGGAAACTGATCTAAATATTCTTCTACATGAATTCAGAAATACGCAAATACTGCATTTCTTTCCAGCTAAATTATATGGTTATAGGGTCTGTTTTCATGCTGCACACCTCTGTGACTATGCCTCTATATAGTTTTAAAGACAACCAATGTCATCTTTCTGAAAGGGATGAATTTAATATCATTTATCTTTTTGTTGTTGCAGTCATTGCACTGTCACTGAACTTCAATTTCGATGAAAAGAGAGATGCTTGTGCAGAAAGTTGTTTGGTAGTAGTTCTTTTCATGGGAGTTCTGTGATGTGGGCTATCTGCAATGGCAATGTTGGAGGACCCTCAAAGGGAAATAGCTGCCTGTGGACAGGGAGATCGACAACAGGCTTTCCCAGACAGTGCCTCCAACCTGCTGCTTTATTTGAGTAAGTGTGTGTGAACTGGTCCTGGGCTCAACATGAAGGGGAGGAGAGTGGATAGTTGTGGGCTTTGATCTCGGAAAAACCAAGGTTGACTATCTCAGGATACGAATGGAAAATTACAATGTTTTAAGCCAAAATCTTCTTAGGGCAACTTTTACATGAAATTAACTTTGATACAAATATGACATTCCTGTTGAAGGGCTTATGCCCAAAACGTCGACTCTCCTGCTCCTCGGATGCTGCCTGACCTGCTGTGCTTTTCCAAAGCCACACTTTTTGTCTCTGACTCTCCAGCATAATCAGTCTTCACTTTCTCCTTTTATACAGATATGTCCAGTGTTTTCCAGAATGATGTCTGGGATGAAGGACTTCAGTTACGTGGAAAGGCAGGACTGTTTTGCATCGAGCAGAAGGGGTTGAGAGGAAATGTAACCAAAGATTTCAAATTATAAAATTTAAGGAGAATCTGTTTTCAATGGCAAGATAGTTACTATTGGGTGGATAGAAATTTACGAAAATTGTCAAAAAACCAGAAGATAGATGTTTTCTTACAACCTGAGTGGGAGTGGGGGTATATTTTTTTAAGATGAGAGGAGAACGTTTTAAAAATGACATGAGGAGCAGCTTTTGATACAGAGTGGTTAGTGTGTGGAATTAACTTCCTGAGAAAGTGGTGGATGCAGGTGCTGTTACAACATTTAAAAGACATTTGGATAAGTGCACAAACAGGAAAGGTTTGGAGGGATAATGGGCCAGGCAGGCAGCTGTGACTTGTTTACTTTGGGGTCATGATCAGCATGGGCAGGTTGGACCAAATGCTCTGTTCGGACGGTACTGCTGCCTCACAGCACCAGGGTCCCAGGTTCGATTCCAGCCTCGGGCGACTGTCTGTGTGGCGTTTGCACATTCTCCCCGTGTCTGCATGGGTTTCCTCCAGGTGCTCCGGTTTCCTTCCACAATCCAAAGATGTGCAGGTTAGGTGAATTGGCCATGCTAAATTGCTCATAGTGTTAGGTGCATTAGTCAGAGGAAAAATGGCACTGAGTGGATTACCCTTCGGAGGGTCGGTGTGGACTTGTTGGGCCGTAGGGCCTGTTTCTACACTGTAGGGAATCTAATCTAAAAAGCCCAAATAGTCTGTTTCCGTGCTGTACGGCTCTATGACTTGCTGCCAAAACTTCACATCTTGGACTCATGAGGTCACACACAAGAATATTAGATTGGTTAAAGGTGAAATCCTGCAGATAGAGTCAGAGAGTCAAAGAGATGTACAGCATGGAAACAAACACTTCCGTCCAACCCGTCCATGCTGACCAGATATCCCAACCCAATCTAGTCCCACCTGCCAGCACCCGGCCCATATCCCTCCAAACCCTTCCTATTCATATACACATCCAAATGCCTCTTAAATGTTGCAATTGTACCAGCCTCCACCACTTCCTCTGGCAGCTCATTCCATACACATACAACCCTCTGTGTGAAAATGTTGCCCCTTAGGTCTCTTTTATATCTTTCCCCCCCTCACCCTAAACCTATGCCCTCTAGTTCTGAACTGCCTGATTCCAGGGAAAAGGCTTTGTCTATTTACCCTATCCATGCCCCTCATAATTTTGTAAACATCTATAAGGTCACCCCTCAGCCTCCGACACTCCAGGGAAAACAGCCCCAGTCTGTTCAGCCTCTCCCTATAGCTCAAATCCTCCAATCCTGGTAACATCCTTGTAAATCTTTTCTGAACCCTTTTTCAAGTTTCACAACATCTTTACGATCGGAAGGAGACCAGAATTGCACGCAAGAATGCTGGAGAAACTCAGCACATCTGGCAATGTCTGTGGTAATTAACTTGGTGATCCTTTCAAATTTGGCATGTTTGTATTTGTCCTGAGGAGTACAAGATGGAAGTCTTGAATGACGTGTCTCTATTTTGTAGCTTTATGTGCCTCTGGGCACACTCATGCACACCATGGTGCCTGGGAAAGACAGAAAATATAGGGCCGATTCCTGACTGTGACATCTGTGGCACTCCGCTCTGCCCCCCGACTCCCCCACGGGCATTGTGAAGTCACTATTTCATCTCCTTGAGGTGCTCCTGTGGAACTCATCACCTGAGCCCTTTATACAGTCTCACTCCTCGACCAGGAGGCCCGGGTTCATGCCCCACCTGCTCCAAGTTGTTTAAGAAAATGGGTTAAATGTGCTAAAAAGCACACCCAGCAAAAGTCACGATGGTTTTCGGGATGGGATGGGATGGTCACTCAGTCATATGTGATACAAAGAACAAAGAAAATTTACAGCCCAGGAATGGGCCCTTCTGCCCTCCAAGCCTGAGCCGATCCAAATCTACTGTCTAAACCTGTCGGTCAATTCCTAAGCATCTGTATCCCTCTGCTCCCCACCTACTCATGCATCTGTCCAGACGCATCTTAAATGAATCTACCGTGCCTGCCTCTACCACCTCTGTTGGCAACACGTTCCAAATGCCCACCACCCTCTGTGTGAAGTATTTGCCGTATGTATCTCCCTTAAACTTTCTACTTCTCACCTTGAAAACATGACCTCATTATTGAATCTTTCACCCTGGGAAAAAATTTGTCTCTATCCACCCTGTCTATACCCTTCATGATTTTATAAACCTCAATCAGGTCCCCCTTCAATCTCCTTTTTTCAAATGAAAATTAACCTAGCCTATTCAATCTCTCTTCATAGCTCGCACCTTCCATACCAGGCAACATCCTCGTAAACCTTCTCTGCACCCTCTCCAAAGTGTCCACATCCTTTTGGTAATGTGGCCACCAGAACTGTACACAGTATTCCAAATGCAGCCGAACCAATGTCTTGTACAATTTTAACATGACTTGCCAGCTCTTATACTCAATATCCCGTCCAATGAAGGCAAGCATACTATATGCCTTCATGACCACTCCATCCACTTGTGCAGCAACCTTCAGGGTACAATGGACCTGCACTCCCAGATCTCTCTGCCCATCAACTTTTCCCAAGGCTCTTCCATTCATTGTATAGACTTGCCTAAATGATAAAGTAGAAGAAGAATAAAAAATATTGTTGTTGGTGACATGGTGGCTCAGTGGTTAGCACTGCTGCCTCACAGCACCAGGGCCCCAGGTTCGATTCCAGCCTTGGGTGACAGTGTTGAGTTTGCACCTTCTTCCTGTGTCTGTGTGGGTTTCCTCTGAAGGCTCGGGCTTCTTCTCACAGTCCAAATATGTGTAGGTTAGGGGAATTGGCCAGGGGAAAATGCAGGATTATGGGGATAGGGTTGGGCTGGGGTTTGAGTGGGATATTATCCGAGGGTTGGTGTGGACTCATAGGCTGAATGGACTGCTTTCACAGTGTAGGGATTCTCTGATTCTGTAAAGCAGACCAAGCAGATGGGATTGGGCAGCTCGGAGAGCTTCCTTGTGGGTCTGTTCCCTGTACAGGCCCAGCTGGTTATAAACAGGTCCAGGCAGCAGGCAGTAGAGGAGGTCATATCTGCCAACTGCCTGCCCCTCTTCCACGGTTACATTTTTGCCTGGGTATCATTGAAGAGGGAGCATGCGGCGTCCATCAATGCCCTTGATACCTTTTAGAGAGAGGTGGACACTGCAGGGGATAAAGTGCTTCATTTCCCCTCCAAATGCATTTTGATTTAGCGCATTCTCTCTCTCTCCCTACCACCACCCCCCAGTAGTTTGCAGGCTTGTCTAATACCTGCACGGACAATTTACTGCTGGTGGTTAATAGTTTAAAAAAGACAAAAAAAGTTATGGTGATTTGTTGGTGGAGGAAAAAAAACTTTTGTTGTGTGTGATAATACTTCAGATGTTTAAAAAAAACCTAGCTGGCTTCTGTGGCACAATGGTATTGCCCCATCTCTGAGCTAGGAGATCTGGGTTCAAATCCCAGCTTCTCTATATGTGCAATGACATTGCTGAATAGGTTTTTTTTATATATAAAAGAGCAGACCTAGAAAGGCTTCTATGGCACAAGAGTCCTTACCTCTGGGCCGGGGAAACCCAGGTAGCAGTCTCACCTGCTCCAGTGTTAGAAACTCTGAGCAGGTTGATTAGAAAATCTATAAAATAAAGCAGCCCTAGGGATTGGTCTACAGGACTGTCAGTCCCAGTCAGGGACTGGCCTATGTAATCCATGTAGAGTGGCCCTATCTCAATGTTCAATAGTAAATGACATTCTTTTTCAGTCGGCTTCCTCAGGATGTGGCCTTTATCGGTCCATGAATCTATTTGCATCATCTGACTCCATGGAGATGGTAAAGAGAGTGAGGATGCAGGTGAAATAGAGACAATGCCAAACTGAATCTTGTCCTCATCTGACATTTCCTTCCATACATTTGGAAGCTGTGATTAAGAACCAAAATCCCTTCCCCCTGGTTCACTCTGATCCCAGTTTCTATTGACCCTGATTGATTTCACCTGGCAGACAAGATCAAGGCTGAAATGTTATGATCTTTCAGTTGCATGATGTCAGTGTTGTTTCTGTCATCACCATTTGTATATCTATTGCAATCAAAACGTAATGTTTCTGCCCACTTTCAACCTACAACCCTCTGGTTACCATCATCACTTCCTTTTTAATGACCGAATTAAATTGATCTAAGTAGTTGGTGCCTGTGAAGCAAATCATATTTTTTAAAATCATCACCTTTCTCACCAGCTGACACTTGTAAAGCTCAAGCAAAGACATAGGGCAAAATTTTACCAGCCCCTCAGCAACATGGATAATGGCAAGAATCAAGGGGAAAGATGCTGAGATTGGAAAAAGCTTGTTGACCAGCCTACTCCAATTCCTATTTTCGATGTTTCTGTGACACACTGCTTTCTCAGCTGGCGCCACAGGCTGCTGTCTGGGTCATGGTGTTTATGTTGTGCTTCCTTTGAGGCTGTCAGCTACTTTTACATTACAGTGTAGAAACAGGCCCTTCGGCCCAACAAGTCCACACCGACCCGCCGAAGCGAATACCACCCAGACCCATACTCCTACGTTTACCCCTTCACCTAACACTACGGGCAATTTAGCATGGCCAATTCACCTAACCTGCACTTTTTTTTTTTGGATTGTGGGAGGAAACCGGAGCACCCAGAGGAAACCCATGCAGCCACGGGGAGAATGTGCAAACTCCACACAGAGAGTCGCCTGAGATGAACCCGGGTCTCTGGCGCTGTGAGGCAGCAGTGCTAACCACTGTGCCACCGTGCCGCCCACAGACACACCGCCCAGGCTGTACAGCTTTTCAACCAGAAAAGGAAGGGTCCGTGGTTGTGGAGGTTGAGGTAGGTGAGAGCTTTGGAGTGGAGAAGCTACATGCAGTGGTGATCCATGGGTGGTGTTGAGGTCTGTGTGCGGTGGCAAGGTTAGGGTGGGTGTGAGCAAACAGAGAGTTGATAGTGGCATTTCCCATCTGGGTAACACAGGAAATTATTGTTCATTTTGCTGCACTAATGAGATTCTCTCTAACTCTGGAGGCACTATGGATCTGAGCTGCTATCTGTGTCCAGGCTGGCCATCTTCAATGCCTTGATCTCCTCTGTACCAGCAAGGCCTCCAGCTTCCCTTCCTGAGACATTTCTGTCTCCTCAGAGGACAGTGTGTGAGATAGCTCTGATGTTGAGGATCTGAAGTGGTGTGAAGCTGGCACCAGCAGCTTGTACACCAGCAGGTCCCAGCAGACACTGGGATTCCACCTTCCTTGTTTGTAGGAGAAAACACCAAAGAGGCCGGTTACTTAGTTGATGAGCTGAGGAGGAGAGGATAGTGTGAGAGAAGTCGCTGTGAGACACAACAGGACACTCAATGAAACTCCCCAGAAATAATATTTCACTTAAAAATGGGAGAATCCAGCTGGTAATCATATGTATTTTCCTCTGACCTGGTTTCACTTACATTACATCATCTCTTGTATCTTTTAAAACCTTCACGAAAGAAGTTGCAAACTGAATATTTTACCTGGTAACAATTGTTCAGAGTTTTCACTCATTGTCTGTATTCGGATGATATGCAGAACTCCTGATAGGACAAGCTGCTTCCCTGGCATTTGAAGATTCCGAGAGTTTACACTCATTTTTTCGGTTGTCAGAACTTCTTTTTTCCCAATAGATTTTGAAAGAAATGTGGAACTTGAATTGGTTGAATGTTTATTTTGAGTTAGTGATGACTGAAGCATATTATGAGAGGCTGCTGATATGAAAATTAACTATGGTAATTGTGGTTTCCTCATTGACAATGGAAGATAAGCTCTGTTTGTGGGGAATTGTTTGTTGATGAAAACTCGGTTGAAGAAATTTCCCCTTTCTGAACCATTTAAGAAGAGGCTTATGAACATTGTATGAAGTTCTTGGTGTGTTAAAGATAATCCATGTTTGATGAAGACCATTCAGCACTGTGACAGATCCCGAGTGGATCCTTGGAAGTGGCCACTTGCATTAGAGTTTAATGCAGCTGTTACCTTGATGAGCACTGGGATGGGATGGCTACCATGCCTTCAGCTCACAGCTCACACTCCAGCAGTTGGCATTGCTCAATGACAGTGTCCCAGGACATCTTCATTCTGTGATGACGCTTGAGGATGATAGACTCTGGGCCTCCTGTTCCTCCTCCCCATCCTGAGGGCACCTCCAGGTGTGACCTCTTCCTGTGTAGGATGGTCAGCAACTGCTGGAGGTTGCTGCTGGTCCTCAGCTCACTGACACATCTGTTCATCCTCCATTTCTCTGCACCGTCATCCTATCCCCATAGCAACAGTGACAAGGAGCCTTGCTGTGGCTGGATCCATTGGACAGGCATCCATTGAATGGGGTGGGGAATATCAGAAACAGAACAGCTCCTTAGTAATGAGAGCAGTCAGCATTTCGGGTTCTGCCCAGTTCTCCAGGCAGTGAGACATGGGGCACTCTGACAGGGAGGGTCATGGAATGGTTCCACATGGACCTTTGACAGGACCTTCTTCTGATGAATGCAGCACCAGGCACGTGACAAAGGAAGAGTAGCAGACTGCTGCATGAGGACTGAGGCCTTGTCCTGTCAGTCTCACATCACCAGGAAAGGCAGCGTTACAGGTCAGAGCATGGTGTAGAATACTTACAGTTCAAAGAGAAAGGCATCAATTCAGTGTCACTGTGCAGCCAATGTGATCTCACATTATTTTGCAAATAACTTCACAGAGGCTATTATCCCACCAACTCTCCCTTTATTTACATGTGGAGAGTCCTTGACACTGATCCAGCTTCCAGCGTGAACAGGTTATCAGACACTTCTGTTTATATCTGTCAACTAGGGCTCCCTGATTGGGACTGTTAATCTGTCCCAATCAGGGCAGTCATATTCTAAGATGTTGACCGTACTGACCTTGTTACAATCATTACAACATTTGTTCTTTGGGGCCCTGAGGGGTCACTTTAAGGTCACCTGGGATTACTTCTACTTCACAATGTGTAGATCTCAGTCACGAGGTCAGGATTACCTGTGCCCAGTGTTTATGCCCCACCCAGTTGGTCATTGTTGCATTTCCCAGGCAGGGAGCAGTGATGATGGTTGTCTTCACCCTGCCCTGTGTAAGTGCCTGATTAATGCAATTGCCCCTTGGAGAGCCTCCTATTGCTCCCTGTGGAACCCATGTGCTCAGACAGAAAAACACTGACTCCACCCACTCAGGGCCATTTTCTGTTTCCATTGCATATTTACAATTAGCCCAAGGATGGAAGGCATGGCAGGTTGGACTTGGCACCGTGAGCATCAGGCTCATCCGGGTAATCAAGAGCATCACCCCTCCCACCCTGAAATTTCCATATCCTTTTCTTCCCAAGGACTCCTGTCCAGCCTATCAGCTCTGAGCCCCCAGGATTGTCCAAGGCCCACTCCTCCAACTGTGGTGAAAAGGACCACAACCATGTTCACCCCAAGCAAATGAATGACCATATCCAAGCCCCTGGACTGGACCAGCTGATGCCTGTGACTAGCTGTACACATGGAGGATTACTCTCTGTTAGACTTGGAGACCTGATCATTTGGTTGGCACAATGTGTCTGCCACATAGACAGGTAGCACATGTTGTACATGTCAGATTGGTGTAACACAGAGCTGTCTATGATGACCCCCTTGACTGGTGACTGCTCACAACCACGACCTATTGACTGGCTTTGTTTTTGCATGGAGCAACAAAGCAAGGCAGAAGAACTGTGAGCCTTTACAGTCTGGCTGAAGCAGCAAAGTGTGACAGGCAAGGCAGATGGTCTAAGCACCAAAGTAGTACACAATGGGAGAAAGAGCAGACAGCTCTGAGATGTAGCTGAAAAATGTGTTGCTGGAAAAGCGCAGCAGGTCAGGCAGCATCCAAGGATCAGGAGAATCGCATAAGCCCTTCTTCAGAGATGTACCTTCTCTGAAATGTACCTTGGCCCAATGCATTGGATTGGTGCCTGACCCTGCATGTACACTTTGTTAGCAGCAGTATTGCAATGATGGACAGATTGGTACTGTAACTGGATCAGAGATGTATGCCAACTTTTATTAAGGTGTGTATGTGTACACTGTACCTTTAAGAGAGAGAAAAAGAATAATCATGGAATAATCATGGTATTCCCCTTGACTTCCTTACAAATATGGTGCACCAAAAGACCGCATTATTCCATAAAATATGACAGTCCTTCTTGAATTACAGAAATACAGATATTTCGGCCATCCTAACAAGGACTTTTATTTAATTGAGATGGCGAACCTGGCTGGTCCGCCCCTTGGGAGAGGAATCCCGCACGAATACGGGTTTTGTTACGATTTGATGTTAACACATTCTGAGCATGTATCTCACTACTCAATTTCTGTGTTATCCGTCGTTTTTTTCTTCTCTGAATAATGTAAGAGACTTAATTATACACTCTGGTTAGTTGTAGGTTAGATTAGTAGTTAGTTGAGTTTTTTTTTCTCTTGGTTTTTTTTTCTGTTTGATAAACTTTGGTTATTATTTATTTAAACTTGTAAAAATATGTTAAATTTTCAATAAAAATATCTACAAAAAAAAGAGAGAGAAAAAGCTAGCAAGGACTGACTGAAAGCACAGGCTGTGCTGAACAATTTAAAAATGTAATAGCTGGTTGAAACAAACAGCTGGATTTGCGTTGCCATGGAACAAAAACAAATTCAAATTCAGCCAATCAGTTTAGATTATGAACCAGATACTAAAATCCAATTGAATTTGAATTTAGTGTTTTGATGACATCAAATCAATGAAATGATCCAATGTTTTGGGGTATAAAATCCATAATTTTGAACAGTTAGGGGGAGAAATACCAAGAACCAACAAGTATAGATTGCTCGCCAAATAGCTCTCTAAAAGATACCTGTCCATAAGAAAAGTTGTGCAGCAGAAAACGGAAGAGATGACCCAGGAAAATACAACCAAACATCTACAATGGAAAATCAACAAAGCTGACTGGTTTTGAAACGTGATTATTCTTTTTTGTAAATCTTAATTGGGGAATTTTTTATCGGACCGGTATTATAGAGCGGAAGGTAAAAGATAGGTTTAAGAGAAAGTAGTTGTAAATAGTTGTCAAATGTTCTCTTTTGGACTTAAAGAATAAAATTGTTAATTTTTCCTTTAAATGGTGACCTCTGGGATAGTCCCTTGCCTTTTGAAATTTAACAGATGATGGTGTGAGGTGAGCTTCTGTGTGTGGGGGGTTTAAATTAGCAGAGGGTTTACCCCGTGTTGCATCTGTGGAGAGAGAATCCAAGTTAACATGTCGAATTTAGTATGATTTCTTCAGAACTGAAAGATCCAGCAGCCGTGACTGTGACTCACCGTTCCTCACTTCATAACTAATGGCTGTTGTTACGACACGGGTTAAACCCTCCTGCTTAGTTTAAACCAGCAGCACTGAAAAGATTTATCCCATGCAATGATCTGGGAAAATTCGAGAGGCCAAGAACTATTTAAAGTAAAAATTAACAATGTTATTTCTTAAGGTATAACTGAGAATAATTAACAACTATTTACAACTCCTTCCTCTATCTTTCCCCTCTATACCCTATAAAATCCCCGCTTAAGATTTACAAAACAAAACTTACCTCAAAACCAGCCAGCTTTCGGTTCTTCTCTGTATTCCTGTCTGTGTTTCTTCTTGGGGATTCTGCTTCACAGGTCACTGATTGATAAAGGTACCTTTAAGAGAGCTATTTTTCAGGCAGTCTTTGCATGCTGGTGGCTTGGCAGTTCCCCTCCCAACTGTTCAATTTTCCCGGGTCTTATATCCCCAAAGCATTGTGTTAAGATATGTAATACAAACTGGATTAGAGGTTTTTTTTTGGGAGGGGGGGGGTGGTATAATTTAAACTGATTGGCCTAATTTGAACCTGTTTTGTCATTTCCAAGTGGCCAGCTAATCTAGCTTTCGACCAAGTGTTACATTGTTACCTTATTAAGAACACTTGGTGCTGTCAGATAGTTCTACCAGCTTTTAACTCTTTAAAGGTACAGTACACCCACATCTTCATAACTGAGTAACTGAGGCCATCAGTTACTCAGGCCATCAGACTGGCGTTCCCTCTCCAAATCCCCTCAGCCTCTCGACATCTCTTTCATTTCAGATGCTTCTTCATATCAACGTCCTTGAGCAATGTTTTGATTACTTGTTCCAGAATCTGCTTCATAATGGTCATGGGAAAGGCCTTGATGTTTTATGGTGCTAAAGATGCAAGGTAAATACAAACTGATGTTGTAAGGCTTAATACAAATTCCAGTCTGACTTCTTTTAAGGTCAGTGCACAGCTTCTACTGAACTTTCAGACCATCTGCAAATGTACTCTGGTTTTTGCCTTATTTCAGACAATTTTCTTTTTGAAACTTGCTCACTGATCAGTTTGGTAACCTGTGAGTCACTAGTTACCTGTGAATCACTAGTTGCCTGTGAGTTACCAGGTACCTGTGAGTCACTAGTTGTGTGCAAAGAATAATGAGTGCAGGAGTTGGGAGGTCATGTGGCTGTTCAGGGCATTGGTTAGGCCGCTTTTGGAATATTGTGTGCAATTCTGGTCTCTTTCCTATCAGAAGGATGTTGTGAAACTTGAAAGGGTTCACAAAAGATTTACAAGGATGTTGCCAGGGTCAGAGGATTTGAGCTATAGGGAGAGGTTGAACAGGCTGGGGCTATTTTCCCTGGAGCATAGGGGTAAGCTGAGGGGTGACCTTAATGAGGTTTACAAAATCATGAGGGGCATGGATAGGGTAAATAGACAAGGTATTTTCCCTGGGGTGGGGGAATCCAGAACTAGAGGGCATAGATTTAGGGTGAGAGGGGAAAGATACAAAAGAGATCTAAGGGGAAACGTTTTCACACAGAGGGTGGTATGTGTATGGAATGAGCTGCCAGAGGAAGTGGTGGAGGCTGGTACAATTACAACATTTAAAAGGCATCTGGATGGGTATATGAATAGGAAGGGTTTGGAGGGATATGGGCTGGGTGCTGGCAGGTCGGACTAGATTGGGTTGGGATATCTGGGCGGCATGGACGGGTTGGACCGACAGGTCTGTTTCCATGCTGTACATCTCTATGACTCTAATAAATGTCAATTCTCAGTGGATGACAGTCAGTAGCATGTACAAATCTGCATATTTAATTTTTGCTAACCATTCACATCCTTGCCTTCATTATTATGGAAGAAAGCTCAGGAGAGTATAAGGTCTAATGTGAAGAATAATTTTCTTTTAATGTCAACTTTAGCTTTATACAGAGAAAGAAATTCCTTTTCACTTTCACATAAATCTGTTCATCTAAATAGTTTTGTTCAGTCCTTTCAGTTTATTGACTGAGAAGTTTATTGAGTGTAAAGATATTAAAGCCATAGAATAATGGAATAAAAAACATGAAAAGAAATGATCTCCAAAATCCTTGCTGGCTGTTTCTAGAACAATCCAAAACTAATCTGGCACCTTGTTTCATCTTCCTTTTTTGAAACGTTTCAACAGCTTCACTGTTAAATTATGTCAGTGTCTCTTTTTGTCCATAAAACTGCTCCAAATGTTCATTTGATCATTTCATTTCAGGTATCCACTTGCCACTCTCCAGGGAACCAGAGCAGGTTTGCAGCAGAGAAGGGCCTCATTTCAGTTTTGTGTGTGTGTGTGTGTGTGTGCGCCAGTTCTTTGGTTTCACATTCCAATCCTAATGTCCTGCAATATTTTCTCATCTCAACTCTAAATCTTCCTTTGCCACAAATACTTATCCAATTTTCTCTTACAGATTGCCATGATCTTGACCTGCATCACATTGCCTGGTAAATTCTTTATGTTCCTGTGACCCCCCCCTGCTCAAAGGAATGTCTCCTCTTTTCTCAGTCTTGGAGCCAATCATAAACTGATGACCCTCTACTACTAATTATCCAAATAGCCTTACATTTTTCATTTAAAACTCATTAGTTTGAAAATGTTGCTCAGATTGCCCTCAGCCTAATCAACTCCAATGGCAATGCCCTGCAAAGGCCGGTTTCTCTTCTTCGACCAGAGATTCTCACACATGGCATCATCCTGATGAACTTCATGATGGTTTCACAAAAAGGCTGCTTTAAACTGCAGACTGCTCCAAAATATTTTCCAAGTTTGATATTTTATCTCTACTCTTGTACTTCCTTTACCAATGTCTGCATTCTAGAGGGTTTGTGGGAAGATGATGGAGGTTGTAGTAATGTCACTGGAGTAATAACCTAGACACCCAAGATAATGCTTTGTGTACATGCATTTACATTCCACCATAGTGGAATGGTTGGTGGAAACTAAATTTAATGAATCAACTCTGGAGTTTGTGGGTTCTTATGCTGCAGTGGTAGCATCCCTGCCTTTTAGCTGAGGCCTGGGTTCAAGTTCCACCTATTCCAGAGGTGTGTAATAACGTCTAGAACATAGACATAGAACAATACAGCACAGAACAGGCCCTTCGGCCCACGATGTTGTGCCGAACATTTGTCCTAGCTTAAGCACCCATCCATGTGCCTATCCAATTGCCACTTAAAGTTCGCCAATGATTCTGACTCTGCCACTCCCACAGGCAGCGCATTCCATGCCCCCACCACTCTCTGGTAAAGAACCTACCCCTGACATCTCCCCTATACCTTCCACCCTTCACCTTAAATTTATGTCCCCTTTGTAACACTCTGTTGTACCCGGGGAAAAAGTTTCTGATTGTCTACTCTATCTATTCCCCTGATCATCTTATACACCTCTATCAAGTCACCCCTCATCCTTCTCCGTTCCAAAGAGAAAAGGCCTAGCACGCTCAACCTATCCTCGTACGACCTATTCTCCATTCCAGGCAACATCCTGGTAAATCTTCTCTGCACCCTCTCCAAAGCTCCCACATCTTTCCTAAAGTGAGGCGACAAGAACTGCACACAGTACTCCAAATGCGGCCTAACCAAAGTCCTGTACAGTTGCAACATCACTTCACCACTCTTGAATTCAATCCCTCTGCTAATGAACGCTAATACACCATAGGCTTTCTTACAAGCTCTATCTACCTGAGTGTACAGATTCATTAGAATTATTTAAAATACATCAAGTTATCAGTGGTAAACATGACAACTGTCATCTATTGTACTAAAATAAACCCATCCAGTTCAGTAATGTCTTTTAGGGAAGGAAATCTCTCATTGTTACCTGTGACTCCAGAGCAACATCACTATTGCTGACTCTCAACCACCCTCTGAACCAGCACTAGCAAGCCCTTCTATTCAAGGGCAATTAAGGATGGGGTACAAATGTTGGCCCGGCCAGCAACACCCATATCCCAAGGCAAAATAAGGAAACATTCTAAATTGTTACTGAATTATTTGATATATGTGGTATGATATCGCACATGTAGGCAATCATCCCATGTTCTGCAGGAATGACCATTCCTTGTTGTTTTAGGTTAAATAGTGAATATTGGTCATTATCTATCATAGCAGATACTGTATTCCAGTCAAACTTGATCCTGCCTTTTCTTGCATTTCACATTAGCTTTCACTCTGGAGAATCAGGAGGGAGATTAATTTTCTTCTCTCATTGCGAATACCAGACACATTGTGGCCACCACCTTTCATTCCTTTCAATCTGGAAGGTGGCCTGTGACTTTTATAAAATCAAGATGTTGCTTGGAAATCTGAATTCAAAACAGAAAATCCTGCAAACACCAAAGAGATCTGGCAGCATCTGTAGGAAGAGAAGGGGTTAAGGTTTCAGATTCTGATGAACCCGTTCTTCGAAGTTCTTGCTGCCATATCTCTTAAGAGTCTTGTTTGAATCTCAAATAGAAGACAGCCCACCTTCCACAGGAAAGACAAGTGGTCTTGAGACTCAATTTTTGTAATTAATGAAAACAAAACCTGTTCTAATTCTACTCAGAGTGAACTCTCTCTGCCTGTGGTGAAGAGTTAGGAAATATTACAGCGAAATTACAAAAGGATTAATGCTCCTCCTTCACGCAATGAGCTGCTGTCATGTGGAATGCACAATCAGGGAGACTATGAGAATTAGAGAAAGACTTGGAACATTTTGCCTGACTATAGGGAAGGATCACAAGTTGAGAACTGCTTTTATTTCAGTGGGACATTTGTTTTGACTCATGAAGGAATACGCGTTGATACATTCAAATAGAGTCATTGACCTGAGTTGTTTAACTCTGTTTCTCTCTCCAGGTACTGACTGATGGCTATTTCCAACAATTTATGTTTTAATTTCAGATTTTGAGCATCCATGGTGTTTGACTCATGTAAGGGAGTGATCTTTGAGAAGTTCTGAACTCTTTAAAAGGTTTCAAATAAAGGCAAAATCCTGTGGATGCTGGAGATCCAACTTTAAAACAGAGAATGCTAGAGGAACCCAGCAGGTCTGGCAGCATCTCTGGAATGAGAAACAGAGTTAACCTTTCCAATCTGATCTGACTCTTCTTCTCCTGCATGGTTCCTGTAATCCTTTCTGAGTTTAACCTCAAAAAGGATTGCCTTTTTGTAGAAATATGAACATTCTGCCTGATCTGCCTTTGAAGCTGTAAAGTGAAGTGCAGGGGCAAGGGCAGTGGCAGAGAGCTGCACAGTCTGTTGAAGAGGATACAGCAAAGGACGTCATTCACCGGTGAGACGTTCAAGAACCGATCTCAGCTTCACTGAGTAACAGCATGCCTGGCAGTATCTGGTTCTCTGGGGATTCAGTGTTTGGGCTCTTCCAGCTCTTCACCCAAGAACTGCAGCCCAGACCCAGTTACTCAGGCTTTCTTCAGTATCCAATAGGTGACTTGGCAAAATACCGGATGGAAATGTAAACTGAGAGGGCATAGAGAGACCGAAAAGAGACAGAGTTTAAGGGAGTGAGCAATAATGTGGCATTTGGTCTCTAATTGGATCAGCCATGATCCTATTGAATGGCACATTGGGCTCAAAGGCCCCATAGCCTACTTGTTCCTTGTATGTATCTACGTATAATGTGGGCAACCGTGGGGTTACCAACTTCAATCTTAAGAATGGTGTAGTGATTGGAATGATGTCAGCCAGCTGGATCTCATAGAATTTGAGTTCCTTGATTAGGGCTGTTAACAATTAGGGAGAAATAACCAACAGTATCAGATGTTCTGTTCACTCCAGGAGCTGGCTGTCTAGCTGGGTCAGTGCCTTGTTCTATGTAAAAGGTGATGGGACACTGGCCTTTGTGGAGTTATTTCAAATGGAAGAGGGGACTTGTTTTTTAAAAGGTTTCAAAGAGACTTTGGTGTATTCATTGTATAGATACAGCAAATAATTAGCAAGTTAAATGGCTCCTTGACTTTTATTGCAAAGGGATTGGACGACAGGAACAAAGAAATCTTGTTACAATTGTACAGAATATTGGTAAGATCTCATCTGGAATTTTGTGCACACTTTTGGTCTCCGTATTTAAGTAAGGGTACGCTTGCATTGGAGGTGGTGGTGCAAAGGTTCACCAGGTTTGTCCCTGTGCTGAGCAGGGTTGTCCTAAGGTGAAAAGCTGGATTAGTTGTGCTGATATTCTCTGGAGTTAAGAAGAATGAAGGGCATTTGTTAGACATTGATAATTCTCAAGGGATTTGGCAAGTTTGATACTGAGAGATAGATTCCTCAGTCAACAGAAATAAAAACGGTTCATTAGTCTTAGGAGAAGAGGCACATCATATAGGACATAGAGATGTACAGCATCTTCGTTCCAACCGGTCCATGCCGACCAGATATCCCAACCCAATCTAGTCCCATCTGCCAGCACCTGGCCCATTTCCCTCTTACCCAGATGCCTTTTAAATGTTGCAATTGTACCAACTTCCACCACTTCCTCTGGTAGCTCATTCCATACCAGTACCACCCTCTGTGTGAAAAACTTTCTTAAATAGTTATAAATCTAAGGAACTCTCTAGCCCAGAGAGCTATGGATGTTCCATCATTGAACACTTCTCTGGCTGCAACAGATTTTTGGGAGCTCGAGGAATCAAAAAGGGCTGAGCGAAAAAGTGAGTTGAAATCCAAGGTCAGCCATAATGCTGCTGAATGGTAGAGCACATCCAATGGGCCAAATGGTCTAATCCTGTATTTCTTGTGATGTCAGTAACTTCCCTCAGTTTGCTGAGCATGATGTAATCATGGAGATCACAGCTACACTGTTTTTGCATTGAGAATTCAAGTATACAACAGCCTTTACAAGATTGTCTGAACTGCTATGGAAGCAGGAAAATTAATAACTTCACCATAAGACCCTGTGTACTTCCTCACGAGATCAGGATGCAAATGACAAGAGGGGCATGTTCCATTCATGGGAAAGCCAACTTGTGTGTGCCTGCAGGGAACACGAACCACTGGGCTCTGCCTGCCTTTTTTAAACGAGTTTCTTGCATCCGTATTCACAACAAAGAAGATCAATCGGTATCAGGAACAGGGACTGTGATACACTTGAACAAATTATATTGAGATGGAGAAAATGTTAGCAGTTTTAGTGAGATAGAATCCTTAGTGTGGAAGCAAGCCATTCAGCCCAGTGAAGCCACTGACCTTCCAAAGAGCATGCCATCCAGAGTCACCCTCTAATCTATCCTGTAACCCTGCATTTATTATGGCTAATCCACCTAACCTGCACATCACTGGCCATGATGGGCAATTTAGTAGGGCCAATCCACCAAACCTGCACTAGAGTCATGGAGATATACACCATGGAAACAAACTCTTCATTCCAACTCATTTAGGCCGACCAGATATCCTAACTTACTGTAGTCCCATTTGCCAGCATTATACCCAAGGGATGAGCAATAAATGCGGCACGGTGGCACAGTGGTTAGCACTGCTGCCTCACAGCACCAGAGACCGGGGTTCAATTCCCACCTCAGGCGACTGACTGTGTGGAGTTTGCACGTTCTCCCCGTGTCTGCGTGGGATTCCTCCGGGTGCTCCGGTTTCCTCCCACCATCCAAAGATGTGCAGGGTCAGGTGAATTGGCCATACTAAATTGCCTGTAGTGTTAGGTAATGGGTAAATGTAGGGGTATGGGTGGGTTTCGCTTCGGCGGATCGGTGTGGACTTGTTGGGCCGAAGGGCCTGTTCCACACTGTAATCTAATCTAATCTAAAAGATGCCTTTTAAATGTTGTAATTGTACCAGCCTCCACCACTTCGTGTGGCAGCTCATTCCATACACACCACCCTCTGCGTGAAAAAGTTGCCCCTTAACTCCCTGTTAAATTTCTCCCCTCTCACCTTAAAGCTATGCCCCTCATGATTTTATAAACCTCTTTAAGGTCATGGTGGAGGCAATGGCCTAATGCTATTAGATTAGATTAGATTACTTATAGTGTGGAAACAAGCCCTTCGGCCCAACAAGTCCACACCGACCCGCCGAAGCGTAACCCACCCAGACCCATTCTCCTACATTCACCCCTTCACCTAACACTACGGGCAATTTAGCATGGCCAATTCACCTAACTTGCACATTTTTGGATTGTGGGAGGAAACCGGGGCACCCGGAGGAAACCCATGCAGATACAGGGAAAATGTGCAAACTCCACACAGAGAGTCGCCTGAGGCGGGAATTGAACCCGGATCTCTGGCGCTGTGAGGCAGCAGTGCTAACCACTGTGCCACCGGGCCACCCACATGCCATCTTGCTGGACTGCTCATCAGAAGACCCTGGTAATAGCCACCCACGGCAAGTGGTGGAATTTACATTCAATAAACAACTGGAATTAAGAGCATTGTGAATCTATTGTCGATTGTCAGGAAAAACCCATCTGGTTTGCTTATGTCCTTTAGGGAAGGGAACTACCATCCTTATCTGGTCTGTGACTTCAGACCCACAGCAATGTGGTTGATTCTTAAATGCCCTCTGGTCAATTAGGGATGAGCAATAAATGCAGGCCTAGCAGGTGATGACCTCATCCCGTGAATAAATAAACCCTCAGTCTCCGATGCTCCAGGGAAATTAGCCCTTGCCTATTCAACCTCTCCTAATAGCTGCGACCCTGGCAACATCCTTGTAGAACTTTTCTGAGCTCTTTCAAGTTTCACAACATCCTTCCTGTAGCAGAGAGACCAGAATTGCACCCAATATTCCAAAACTGGCCTAACCAATGTCCTGTGCAGTCACAACACGACTCCCCAACTCCTATATTCAATGCACTGAACAAAGGAAAGCATACCAAACATCATCTTCATTATCCTAGCTACCTGCAACTCCACTTTCGAGGAACTATGAACCTGCACACCAAGATCTCTTTGTTCAGCATCATTTCCCAGGACCTTACCATTAAATGTATAATGTATCCTGCTCTGATTTGCCTTTCCAAAATGCAGCACCTAGCATTCATCTAAATTAAACTCCACCTGCCACTCCTCAGCCCATTGGCCCACCTGATCAAGATCCTATTGTACTCTGAGGTAACCTTCACTGTCCACTATATCTCCAATTTTGGTGTCACCTGCAAACTTATTAACAATACCTATGTTCACATCCAAATCATTTACATAAATGATGAAAAGCAGCAGACCCAGCACAGATCCTTGTGGCTTAAAGACATTTCTTTGGCAGTCCTTCAAGGTCTCCATGCTGGCAAGATAGTGTTGACGGTTTGAGGTATGTGCTGTACATGGTCTACGTGTCTGATGTATGCAAGATGGTGCTCAGTGAGTATACCCGGTACAATATTTGCAAGTGATGCCCAGTGGCCCGGGCTCACTCTGTGATTGACAGCTGCTCACCTGTCCGCCGCTGTCAATCAAATGGGGAGGGGGTGGGAAGAGGCCGGTGAAGGGCCAATCGGAAGACATAATAGGTGGGTGCAAACGCGGACAATGGAGTTACGTCACGAACGATGGACGGCGGCATAGGCCAATGGAGAGCGGGTATTGGAATGCCGCGCCAGTCACGGCCGTTACCCGTGGAATGTGGGCGGTGGCGAAGACGCGTGAGGGACAGACGACATAGCCAATAGCGAGTGGGAAGGACGAACGAGTGTCCAATGGGAACTGGCCAGGTAGGCGGGCCGATCGGTGGTATTTATTTGAAATTCTCGCGAGAGGGCGGCCATGTTCTTTCAGCAGCGGGAGAGCGAGAGGAGCGGAGCGGAGCGGAGAGCGAGGAGCGAGAGCGCAGGGAGCCCCCCAGCCGAGAGCGGCCCGACTGTACCACCATCCCGCAGGCAGCCTGACAACACCATGAGCGAGGCCGAGACAGAGCAGCAACCCGAACAGCAACCGCAGCAGCAGCCGCCGCCTCAGCAGCAGCAGCAGCAGCCGGACAAACCCAAATCCCCCGGGGAGAAGAAAGTCATCGGTGGGTGAGAGGGAGGAACGCCAGGCCCCTGCCCCGGGCCTGGAGCGCGGCCTCCCCGAGATGAGGGAGGGCGGTCCCGGGGAGAGGGAGAGCTCCGGTCTCGGGGACAGAGAGCGCAGGCCCTCACCCCCGGGGTGCGGGATTGAGTGGTGAGGGGGGGGGGGGGTAGTAACGGCCGCCGGCGTCGAGCTCACGTGGATTCAAAAGTCAACGGCGCCCCCCCCCCCCCCCCGCACA
>NC_057743.1:42238115-42301169 GCF_004010195.1 Chiloscyllium plagiosum | reverse complement strand
GGGGGGGGAGAGGGAGAGCGCGGGGCCGGGTGCTGTGCCCCCCCGCTCCCCCGTCATGCCCCTCCGGTGGCTCAGAGCGGGTTAGCCGCGGGCCCGGGTACGGTCCATTCCCCCGGGTTATGGTGGGGAGGGGGGAGAGAGAGCGCGGCCCGCCTCCCGGAAGGTACCCGCTCCCATTGTTCCTCCGAGCCGGTGGATGTTGCTGTGTGCCCCCCCCAGCTCCGGGGCCTCCGGCCCGGCCACATGTCGGCAGCGTGTCGCCGGGGGCCTGGGCCTGTGCCGGCGGTTCCTGGGCGTTTGGAACCCGCGCTCGGGACCCACCTCAAACTCAAACCGCCGTCCGGGAGACGTTGGAGCGGAACCCGCGCTGGAACCCGATTCAAACTGGGGCCTAGAACACGGCCCGCCCCGGGTTCCGAGCTGTTTCACCGGCCTTCTTCCCCCCTCCCCCCCCTCACACACACCCATGCCGGGGGTGGGGGTGACACTGTCATGTTGTCCCTCGGTGTCAGACGGGTTTCGGGTGAGGGGCCTGAGCCCACCTTAATGCCCGGGGCTGGAGGAGGACCCCACTTCCAGCGAGATCTGTTTCCTGTCAGAAGGTACGTCATCCTGCTTGGGGTGAACTTGGTCTTTAATCTGTATGGTCTTCGGAAGGTTTTTACATTTTTACTACACGCTACCACTGTGTGAATGTGCTACTACTTTTAATCCGTATTGTGCAGCTTTGTTGATATGACAGTGTGCCAAGGAGGATCCGTAAGATAACACTGTGCATCAAACTTTTGCAGTTGTCAGCAATGATGCCCAAAACTAAGTATGTCTGTTCTTAGTTGGTCAATCATGTAGTTAGGTGAAGCTGTAGCCGTGTTGTTCTGCAGTTTAATTCCATGTGCTGTAGGTTTGCATTCTTGTGGGACTGTTTAGACAGCACTGCATTCTCATCTCTATTAACCTTTTATTGTGTGTTATTAAGTTGCAGATCATGATGCCCAGTGTTATTGTCACTCAACTTGCTATTGAAATTGAAACCCACTTGAATAAGGCACCATTTAACATTTTTGCCATCTTCACAAGTGGATATCCATTTCTAGTAGACCCGTTTGAATAAGTATCATTTGCTTTGACTGTTTGGGGTGACTGAGCAGTTAAATTGCTAACTGGCATGTAGTTAGTTTGCATGGAGCAATTGATAAATCAGCTCATGTGATGTAGCTGTATTGAACAAAAATGACAAGTCAATTCACTTGGCTGTCTCTCTGCTGAGCTCAGTAAGCCCTTTACACCAATACTGATGTCATCTGCAGTTGTTCCTCATTGAAATAAACCTGGTATATTGGGTAATCATGGATAAGTCTCACATTTTGATTTGTCAGATGTACTAATGTTTTGGATTAAGGTTGGCTTGGTTACTAAAGCCTTAGACCTCAGTTATATTTCCGTCTGCCTTGAATGAGAAGTTGATCTTGAAGTTTATGATCAGGTATGATTTTGAATGCTGCGGTACACTCTAGGAGATGCCTTGCTGCCGCCTCTTCTCTCACATTAAGGAATTTTGAAGAGGGCATTTATTAATGTTTGCAATATAAATGTTTCTACAGCTTGTAATAGGCACTAATTGTAGACCTAGATTGAGTGGCATCTATAATCAGTTATTGCGTTGTTCCATGCCACCACCTCTATCCAGTATCTATTGTGGAAATTTGCAGCCAAATGGTGATTTACCAGTTTAAGTAAGTTGCTACTCATGGTTTGGAGTTCTGGTGAGATTTTAGTGCTTGGTTCCTAAGTTAGATCAGGTGTTCATTGAAAGTTAAGCTGATGCATCAAAATTATGACTCAAATATTGTAAATCATCTCTTTCAGCAACAAAGGTTCTTGGAACAGTAAAGTGGTTCAATGTACGAAATGGCTATGGATTTATCAACAGGTTAGTGAAAACTCTCCAAGCTTAATATTTACAATTAGGTTTTTGATTATAGTTTTCATTACTAGAAGCACCTACATGTGTAAAACTATTTAAAATTAAGTCAAATTACTGGATAAGTTGCCATGCAGATATGAATAGGGAAAGAGAATGACTTGACAGAGTAATACACATGTATGAACTATAATTCTTTTTGCTTTGTAGGAATGATACAAAGGAAGATGTGTTTGTACATCAGGTGAGTGTATATTCTAAGGATTGCATGCGTACGACTAGCCGAAGTCCCAATAAACTTTTGGATGTGAAAAATGTGGACAGGTATGACACTACTGAGCTGTTGCATGTTGAACAGTCATGCTGGTGGTAAAAGTGCAGTGTTGTGAACCGTTAATGTTGAAGACAGTTGTGATCAATTTTTTTTAGTTTGGAAAGACGTAACTATTGGAGTGCCACCATCAGCCCTAGGGACTGAATTATTTACTGTTTATCCTTGATTTAGATAATGGGGCAGATTGATGTGTTAAATTTGCAGTTGTCTACCCAACTTGTTTTGGTATAGTGTTGTCATTTGCAAGGTACTGAGTGAATGGGCAAAAAATGTAACAAGTAGAATTTTTAATGATGAAAGTGAGATTGTGCACTCCGGTCAGAAGAATTCAAAAGGAGGCTTTACTTGTAGCAAGACCCTCCAAAAACAAGTGCAGAGGAGCCTAGGTGGTGTTGAGCATGAAAAAAAACACCTGGCATGCATGTGCTGCAAGTAGATAAGACTAGTACAATTTTTGAGTCTAGTTGATCAAAACAGACAGATCTTGATATTTTCACTGGTGGGGGAATCTTGAGTTAGTGGATGTATTTGCATAGTGAGGGGGCACCTTTAAATTTGAGATGCAAAGGAATTCCTTTTAACAAAAGGTAGTGAATGTCTGAAATTATCTACTGTAGAGAATTGTGGCTGCATCACTGCAGAGGGAGCAAATAGATTTTTGCAATATTGGGGTGTGGGGAATTGAAGGCTGATTTGCCCCAGACCATTTGTATTGAGAGATGGGATAGGTTTGATGGGCTGAATGGCTCATGTAATATGCAGTCGGCCAATGTGGTATAATAATTGGGGTCCCATCTGTTTGACTTGTTGAAATAGCCCATGGTGCTGCTGCTTCACGTGAAAAGAGATTTGAAGGGTTTTCAGATGTTCTGCTACAAATTCCTCTTGACACACCTTTTGAGAAGTTTCCAGTGTCTCCTTTGAGGTTAACATTGATATTCCTAATGTCCTACAGAAACTTGTCGCAAAGGCCATCCACGTGTTTGGTGCAGAAACAATTGTATTTGTATTGTTGTTCAACCTTGATTAAAAGTTGATAGTTTAGCTTCTGCGTGTTAATTTGGATCATGGCCCATCTGCATCAGTACTCTGCTTGCAGCATTGGCTTACCCTTATTTAAAGTTCGCTAGTGAAATTTTGGGTTAATCTTCAAAATTGAATGTGGGTAGGTGGCAAATCGTACAGTAGTATCTTGATTAAAGTTCATTATACCAGATGTGGCTAGGTTTTAAACGTTAGTAGTGAAGGATTACCAAATTTCTGCAGTTGACTTGTGATATACATAAAATTGGCAATCTTGCCCTTGCTATGTTAATAAAGACGTTCAAGGCAATGGGTAATATGAGTTAATAACTTTTGTTCATTTTGAGATGTTGCTAAATGTTTTTGTATAAACCAGATGAAGTTTTTTATTAATTTGGAAGCATGGGGTTATTTGCGGGAATGTGGCAATATAGTAGTATAGAGGGATTAGCTTGTGTTACCTCGGAGAAAGGATTGAGGAGAAAGTGAGGTCTGCAGATGCTGGAGATCAGAGCTGAAATGTGTTGCTGGAACAGCGCAGTAGGTCAGGCAGCATCTAGGGAACAGGAGAATCAACGTTTCGGGCATAAGAAGAAGGGCTTATGCCCAAAACGTCGATTCTCCTGTTCCCTGGATGCTGCCTGACCTGCGCTGTTCCAGCAACACATTTCAGCTCTGAGAAAAGATGCCCATTGCTCAGACCTTCATGAATGAAGGTTGTGATAGGCCAATGGTATTTGATTACCTGTTGGACATGGTCTACCCATGCTATTATAACATTGTCTTGGGCAATTCCAGGGATTTTCCAACTTCTCATTTGTTATGTGCTGATCACCTTGAAGAATTGTTTTTTAAAAGTTTGTAAGTTTGTCCCTTTATTATTTCTGGTTTCTCTCTGGGTTTTGATTTTGTTTCATAGATTTGGCCTTGAAGTGAGTGATATTTAATCTAGTAGGTAATTTTAAATTCATTCTCTGCAATTACCAGTGATGGCTATTCCAGCATGTCAGTTGAAATGTACTACTTGTACAGGTCGTCATGTTTTAATGTGACAGTTGCATTCCCCTGCAACCTTGCACTGTAGAAAGTTGTGCTATGGAAAACCATTGCAGAAAATGGCATTGTAGAAGATCTCTATAGAAAATCACTATACTCGTTCAGCATCCCCAAATTTGTCAATCACGTTAACAAAACGTGTTATACTAGGATGACCTGTATGTACCTTCCTTTTGTCAAAAATCTATGAAGCGTAATGCGATGACTTCAGCATTGGGGAAGGAGAGAGTTTGAAGAATGCGGTATTGTTAAAGCATCTGGCTCACTGATGTCCTTCAGGAAAGGAAATCTGCCATCCTTAATTGGTCTGGCCTACATATGACTCCAGACTCTCAGCAATATGCATGATTCTTAACTTCGCTCTGAAAAGACCTAGCAGCAATGTTCCTGCTTCTATTTGTCTGTGCTGATGTCTGACATCTGCACAGTGGTGTCTTTGAACCTGAACACCAATGCTGCAAGCACTTACTGCTGTGAACAAGCCCTTAGGGTGGTTGTGTGGCCATACAGCTTAGAGTAAGTGTTTCTCATCATACCAGTCAGTTCTATCAACAGTCTGTAAGTAAGTCTAGTGGTTGAAGGCAGTGCCTCTTCATGTCTTCAAGGAATATATAGGTGGGAAGCAAATGCTGACCCAGCTGGTGCGCCGGCAATCCCATGAGTGAAATTTTTTTAAAGAAAGTGAACTGACTTCAGTAGTGTACTTGCTATTTTTGTCTCTTTGAAAGTGCGTTTCTACTTGTCCAGTAATTAAGCTGCAGTTCTGGCAATGTGATCGGCTGGAACAATAAGGAATGGTACTCTATTTGTTAATTAGGTATTTTATTTAAGTTATCCAGAAATAGATGCTAATGCATATCCACTGGAGACATTAATGTAGTGCTGGTGTTTAGACTTTGGTGGACAAAGTTTAAGTTACATGACACCAAGTTGTAGTTCGACAGGTTATTTGGAAGTAGAAGCTTTCAGAGCATCACTCCAAGTAGCTAGTGGGGCAGAATCAGAAGACACAGAATTTATATGGATCGAAGTGTCCTACAACTAGTAGGACTTATTGAACAAGCCTAGATTACTGTTAAGTGTTTCATCTTTTAGAATGGTTGTGGGTTTTGATTCATTAATCTGTAAATAGTGGAACTACTATAAAATCACATTCCAGTGATAGCTTAAGGCTTTATACAAAAGTAACGTCTCGGCTCAGACAATGCATTAAAGGTGAGGTTAGTGTCTCTGTATCCCAATTGAGTCAGACTGGTTTGATTTCCAAAGTAGGAATTTATGAAATGTCATGGGCTAACTGCCTGCAGATTGTGTGCTTTCTAAACAAAATAGAATCTATCTGCAACTGCAAAATGCCTCCTCTTCACCATGGATATCCAATCCCTCTACACCTCCATCCGCCATGACCAGGCCTCCAATCCCTCCGTTTTTTCCTCTCCCGACGTCCCCAACAGCACCCTTCCACCGACACTCATTCATTTGGCCGAACTGGTCCTCACCCTTAACAATTTCTCCTTCGAATCCTCCAACTTCCTCCAGACCAAAGGGGTAGCCATGGGCACATGTATGGGCCCCAGCTATGCCTGTCTCTTTGGCTACATAGAACAGTCTATGTTCTGTAATTACACTGGCACCACTCCCCAACTCTGCTGCATTGGTGCCCCCTCATGCTCCCGCGAGGAGGTTGAGCAATTCATCAACTTCACCAACACATTCCACCCTGATCTTAAATTTACCTGGACCATCTCTGATACCTCCCTCCCCTTCCTGGACCTCTCCCTCTCCATTAATGATGACTGACTTGACACTGACATTTTTTACAAAACCACTGACTCCCACAGCTACCTGGATTACACCTCTTCTCACCCTACCTCTTGCAAAAATGCCATCCCATATTCCCAATGCCTCTGCCGTATCTGCTCCCCAGGAGGACTAGTTCCACCACAGAACACACCAGATGGCCTCCTTCTTTAGAGACCGCAATTTCCCTTCCCACGTGGTTAAAGATGCCCTCCAACGCATCTCGTTCACATCTTGCATCTCCACCCTTCCAACCGTAACAAGGACAGAATGCCCCTGGTGCTCACCTTCCACCCTACCAACGTTCGCATAAACCAAATCATCCACCGACATTTCCGCCACCTCCAAAAAGACCCCACCACCAGGAATATATTTCCCTTTCCGCCTTCCGTAAAGACTGTTCCCTCCGTGACTACCTGGTCAGGTCCACGCCCCTCTACAGCCCACCCCCCCATCCTGGCACCTTCCCCTGCTACCGCAGGAACTGCAAAACCTGCGCCCACATCTCCTCCCTCACCTCCAAGGTCTAAAGGAGCCTTCCGCATCCATCAAAGTTTTACCTGCACATCCATTAATGTCATTTATTGCATCATTTGCTCCTGATGCGGTCTCCTCTACATTGGTGGAGACTGGACGCCTCCTAGCAGAGCGCTTTAGGGGACATTTCTGGGACACCCGCACCAATCAATCATACTGCCCTGTGGCCCTACATTTCAACTCCCCCCTCCCACTCTGCCGAGGACATGGAGGTCCTTGGCCTCCTTCACCGCCGCTCCCTCACCAACAGACGCCTGGCGGAAGAACGCCTCATCTTCTGCCTCGGAACGCTTCAACCCAGGGCATCAATGTGGACTTCAACAGCTTCCTCATTTCCCCTTCCCCCACCTCACCCTAGTTCCACACTTCCAGCTCAGCACTGTCCCCATGACTTGTCCTACCTGCCAATCTTCTCTTTCATCTATCTTCTTTTCCACCTATCCACTCCACCACCCTCCCTGACCGATCACCTTCATCCCCTCCCCCACTCACCTATTGTACTCCATGCTACTTTCTCCCCACCCCCACCCTCCTCTAGCTTATCTCTCCACGCATCAGACTCTCTGCCTTTATTCCTGATGAAGGGCTTTTGCCCGAAACGTCGATTTTGCTGCTCCTCGGATGCTGCCTGAACTGCTGTGCTCTTCCAGCACCACTAATCCAACTGCTGGTTTCCAGCATCTGCAGTCATTGTTTTTACCTTGTGTGTATACATGCATGTGGGAGAGGGAGTGTGTGCACGTGCTTGATAATTTGTACGTGAGTGTGACAGTGTATGTTGACAGGGTGTCAGTGTGAATGAGTGTCTTGTGTGTAGTGTAGTGGTGCATGTATCCAAGATCTTGGTTGAGGCCATCATGGGTACAGAATTTGGCTGTCAGCCACTGTTTGGCCATTATGGTGCTGCATATCCCGAAGTTTGCCTTGGAGCACAGCCACCTGAAGTTCTGAGGCTGGATGTCTTTACTACTAATGTGTTCTGTGACAGGGAAGGAACATACCTGTTTGGCTATTGTTACATGGTGCCCATTCATCTGTTGTCATTGCGTCTGCTCGGTTTTGACAATGTACTGTGCCTCAGGGTATCCTTGCGTGCAGTGAGAGATGGACTTTGTCTGAGTCACATGAGTACCTGCTGTGCATGTGGTAGGTGGTGTCACCATGTCTAATGGTAGAATCTGTGTTGGCACTCTGACATGCTTAAAGGACAACTCCATAAGCAATCCTGTGCAGTCTTCATGATTTTAGATGTGGCATTTTGAAATCTAATCGATCTGGTTATCCTGTAAGCATTGAAGCATCGGTTGTCAAGCGATTTTTTAAGTTTGAAGGTCTTTTCAAATGAATTGTAAATCACTGGTCCCATCTTATTCATCACTTAAAATATGAATGTAAACTTCACCAGTGTCCCTTAAACTTGTCTGAGGTTTTTTGGGGCAATCTGATAGTCAGTGTGGATGAGTGATGATGCAAAAACTTCTGCCTTCACACAAAAGCTGCTGCTGCAGCTTCAGCAACATGTCTGGAGATTACACCTCATAATGCGTGCACTCTTCCTGGTGGCTTCGGCTTGGTGGCTTCGGCTTAATGGCTTCTTTTGGAAGCACTAACTGCTTTAGCTGTAGCATTCTGCATTAATCTACTCCTGAGTATATTCAAGCTTTCTCTTCCTGTTTGTCGACCTGGTGCATTGCTGATACTCTGCTTGCTTCAAGTGACATTTCTGCCATCAAGTTATCTTCTATTCTTAGAATACATGATCTTATTGGGGAAGGTCTGCAATACCATTTGGGTCTTTGGACTGCTCAATGTTCTAGAGAAAATGCTTTGTGCCAGTGTAACTGCAGGAATGAAAACTGTTGCAAAAAGCTTTCAAGTTTGGGAATCCAAGTCAAACCTTCTGTTTTTGGCAGATATGTTGCGTTTCCCTTGACTCTCAAATGCAAACTTTCGGACTTGTATGTATGAAGGAATTTGAGATTTTAAATCTTATTGAGGCATTGAATTCTTTTCAGACTGCCATAAAGAAGAATAACCCACGGAAATATCTACGTAGCGTTGGGGACGGTGAAACTGTGGAGTTTGACGTGGTGGAAGGTGAAAAGGTATTGCCAGTTGTATGGTTCAAATGTCTTTATGGTCAAGTTGAAAACTTGACTGCTGTAATAGGATGTTATTAAAGTTAATCAGCTATCATTGTAGAGTAATTTCTCTGGGTCTGTAGCACCTTCATTTAGTTGTGCATTACTGGGGGGAAAAAAGTATTCCCTCCACTTCATTCTGCCGAGTTAGGTATAGCACCATGTTCCTGCTAAGATACAAAGTAAACCATATGGCAGGTTTGATCTGAAATAAGAGCCACATTGTGTGTACCTCAAATTTTCTCTTCAGACCATAATCTCTGTGCTTTGTAGGGTGCAGAGGCGGCAAATGTCACTGGTCCAGGTGGAGTTCCTGTCCAAGGAAGCCGATATGCTGCGGACCGAAATCGTTACCGTCGCTACAACCCTCGTCGTCGAGGGCCACCACGTAATGTAAGTATAAAGCTGATGCTGTCATGACCTTATGTTGTCTGGGTCATGTTATCTGATGAAAGTGCCCCAGTGGGGACAGTGTTGGTTTCTTTGTACTTGGAAATACCTAATTGCAGTGTCCTACTGGAAATAGTGTGTGTGAGAAGCTATGTGGAGAAATTGCTGTCTGGATTATTGCTAATAAATTAAAATTAAGAGCTAGGCTGCTCAACTGGCCAGTTGAACCTGATCTGTTGTTAAGCTCGTGGCTGATCTTTTCATAGATTCAGCTCCACTTACTGGCCTACTGACCATAACCTTTTTATTCCTGTGATGTTCAAAAAGTTCCTCCTCAACTGTCTTTAAATCTGCTCCCCCTTATTTTGAGACATGCTTGCAGCTTCTAAGTCAGTTAACTTCATTAGATTGCATTTTAATATTTCCTTGGCTCAAGTAAAACTGTTTATAACTGAATGAAATTAATTTCGCATCTATGTATTGTGAAGATTGAGACTGGTCTCAGGTCAGTGCTCTAAATTATCAAAATGTCAGATAATTGGAGTGCATCAGTGAAAGCTAGATTTTGCTTGTGCTTATAATTCTAATTCTGTTTTAGATCTTTTTAATTTACCTGTTCCTATGTATCAGGACATAATACCTGGAATAAATGGGAACTAATACCAAGCATAAAGGTGCAAGAACTGTCAGCCCATTTTTTTTGTATATTAGGTAGCAAAATAGGTTCAGTTGGTCAGATGGCAAAACAGACTGTTTGTTTGGAATTTGCATTCTTTGTAGTGGGATCAAATCCATTTGAGACTTTTCCATCCAAGGAAAGACCACCTGTATCCATTCCTTGCCTACAGCTTTCCTATCATGTTTGATTAGTTAATTTCTTTTGGGTTAATATCAATAAATTGCTTCTGTATGATTTTTAATTAGTACCAACAGAACATTGAAGGTGGAGAGAAAGGAGATGGAGCAGAGACAGCAACAGATGGAGAAAATCAGGAATATCAAAATCAACAGCATCGTCCTCCATACAGAAGACAACGTTATCCACCTTACTTTGTCCGTCGCCGCTATGGTCGCCGTCCACAATATAGCAACCAGCCTCAGGGAGAAATTACTGAGGTAGCTTAAAGGGAATTTGCTGTAGAGTTTGTTCTTTGCATATTTGATTAATTGCATTGTTGGTATCAGTAATTTTTCCAGAAAGATGGTAAGAAATAATTTTACTTTACACCATAATCTTGTATTGGGATGGATAGACGAATTGCTGAAATGCTATTCCTTTGTGGCTAAGCAGCAGCTTGATCTGGTGGAGCACTCATCCATTGTCGATATCACATCAATTATTTGAAATATTTTATCTTAATATGCTAATCAGTGACTTTTCCTTTCACTGGTTTGGATCTGTATTGTGGGTTTTTCAGGGTTTATGATTTGTCCCACCTGCTGTAATCTATATATTAAAGGTTGCTTAGTTGAGTGGCCACAATCTCTAATCTTTGCCAGTCATCAAGGAGAGAGATAATCTGTTTTTAAAAAAAATATACTGTAAGCCAGAAATACTAACAAAAGTTGTTAGAGAAGTTCATCACCTCTGGCAGCATCTGCCGAGTGATATCATAGTTAACGTTTCAGGTCCAGTGACTCTACCTCAGAACTGCGGCAGGGTCAATGGATCTGAAACGTTAACTCTAATTTCTCTTTGCAGATGCTGCCAGACTGCGCTTTTCCAGAACTTGTTAGTGTTCTATTAAAGTTTGTTTTATTTTGACATTTTAAGCGGTTTTATTACCAATCACGAGTAGATGTAGCTTTTTAAAACTCCTGTGAATCCATTGGCTTTTTATCAACTGCAAATTTCCAGAAAACTTGAAGGCTATTGTTTTCAATTAGATTTTATACATTAACAATCTGAATGAAGGAACTGGTTTCACTCTTGCTACGTTGCCAGATGACACAAAGGTAGGTAGACCAGAGGAGGTTTACAAGAATGCATCAGGTGTTAGTCCATACAAGGAGCGGTTCAGGGGTCTCTGTTGTCAATGGGGTTTAGAAGGTTAAAGAGCCACCTGATTGAAATTTTAGAATACTGAGTAGCTTAAAAAATGTGGAAATGATCTTTTCAATAGTACAGACAGTAAGTCAAGTCCCAGTGAAAGCACAACCTATTAGAACAGAGATGAGATGAATCTCTTCAGAGGGTGGTAAATGGAATGCATTCCTGCGGGGGAGTGTGGGGGCCAGGTCATTCTATTTAAGATAGACAGCCACTTGATTGCTAAGGGGATAAAGATTCCTGCCGAGAAGCCAGGAGAATTTGATTGTGATACCCATCAGCCATGATTGAACAGTGGAGTAGACGCTTATGGACTGAAAGGTCTAATTCTGCTCTTGGATGTTATGGTCCCGTCCCCAGGCTGGTAATTAGCCAATTAGAATTACTAGACTTCAGGAATGGTTTGAACTTTAAAATAGGGATGGTACTAAATTAATGCATATCCTCTGTAAGGCTTGCACCTGAAATTTTATCCGTGTAATAAAGCTTAATGAAAAGACTGGATTCCCTTCATGAATGGCAAATCAAGTGTGGATACAGGATCCTGATGCATTTTGGTTGACTTTGGATCGATCAGAATGCTATGTATCTTTACCATATTTGGGAGATGTGGTGGATTTGCAATGGTGTCTGGAGATTTACAGTCACCTTGTGTGCATTAAGGTTAAATGGAATTTAAATAATTGACTTGTAGAGTTACTTGGGATTGTCCTATCATCAAAACCTAAATGGGCAATATTTTGTTTGAGGTGTCCAGTGTTGTCGTACAGATGGCCAAACCAGATGAGGTGCTGGATGTCTGTGGCTTACAGGTTGACAGGTTTACATGCTTGAGGAAATGACTGAGAAGATATAAGCTGTTTCAGAGACAGACGCTTTGTCTGAATGGACATTGTATTCAAGTCAATCACCTTTTGTGAATGCTCAAACTGAAGTGATTTGATCCGGTTTAATTGCTGGTGGCGATGTGGGGACCAAGATTGGGAGCTGAATATCACACACACAGCAATTGCCCTTTTGATAATTAAGAATGGATAATACAGGCTGGTCAGTGATGTCCCATCTTGTGAATGAATAAATGCTGTAAATAATAGCCTTTGAAGAGGCTGACTATGATATGAAAGAAGTTTGCACTGTTTGAATGCAGTATAGTTCATTTTGAATCCAGAGTCTGAAATCTGAAGGGAAGTTATGAAGATGAGTGGCACTGGTAGATTGAGATAATACTTGAAATGATTTGTCAGACTTGATAGCTAGTATTTAAAGAAATATTGCCTAAATATTTTTCTGGCACCAGCATCCAAATGGTTGGTGTGGTTAACAAAGTGCAGGTAGACAATCCTTTATCCAAAGTTCTGAAATTGAAGGTTGTGAAGTTTTTTTCTCATTAACAAGGTTGTTTGGTGTGCAAACAGTTAACCCAATCCACACCACTCTGTCACTCGGATGTGACATGGGGGTGTGGCCCAGCAATGGCAGGCCCTGGGTTTGTTCTCCAGGCCTGTTTTACTTAATAAATCTGCTCCTCCACTTAGATGTTTTAAAAATTTCACCATCAAACTATCACTTATTCTGAAATTTGAAAAATTCCAAAAAACTATTGGTCCAGACTCCTTTGGATAAAGGATCAGCTGCCTGTATATAAAGGGTTATGGTTGTATCGAGAGATGTTGGTAACCAAGATTTGAAGCAATTTTGAACCTTGGAAAAGTAAAAACTGGGAAACGAGAAAGCAGAGAATATAAACCCCAACTAATGACTCTTAAAGACAGACTTTTTGTTTAGGTTTATGAAACCCAACAAAAGTTTTTTTTGGTAAATGAGTCCATTACCAATGGGGACAGGTGAATTTGTAGTGGTGAATGGGAAATATTGGCAAAATGCAATAGTTCCTGAGTCTGTCGTGGGTGATGCTGATTTTTCGAAAGAATATTAGGTTATCAAGGAATGAGACTGAATAATTTAAAAGAAATCCGTTTATGCATTTAAGATGTGAACTGGATTGAGGATTGATTAAAATCTCTGGATCAGATGAGATTCATCCCAGTGTTAAAGGATATGGATTGAATGTGTGGTTATATTTCAAAATTCTAAAGGTTGTTCTAAAGCTGATATCAGTAGTGGGGGATGTGATAACCTGTCATTGCAGAGGACGATACTGGGCAGAATATGGATGTTTGAATGAGAAATGATGTTTCCAATCCTTATTGGACTTTGTCAATTTTATAAACTAAATTCGCTACGACCCAATGGCTTAAGTCCACCTTTAAGGTGGCATCCCATTAGTGGGTTATTGAAAGTGTCAGTGTTAAGTCCACAACAATAACATTTAATGTTTTGGATGTAGAGAATAATTCTAATTTATTGAAGAGTCAACTTGGATAGGCTAAGTGAGTGGGCTCAGTCATAATGTGCAAGTGTGAACCTGCTCCCTTTTTGGTGGAATATTCCTTAAATGGTTGGGAAGTGTAGGTCGCCAAGGGGACCTGGATGTCCTTGTTGAGTGAGCTATGGCAGGTACAGCAAGTACTTAGGGAAATTGTCTGTTGACCTTAAGGATATCAGTCCAGAAATAGCTTGCAAAAAGGTAGTGAATCTCTGGAACTTTCTACCAGTCTGGTGACAAATAGTGATCATTCAGTATATTTGAGGTGCAAATTGACTAGTGTCCAGAAGTCTAATGACATTGAGGGATGTGGTGTTAGAGCGGGGAAATGAGGGATGCTCACTCATGTAGTTGAATAGTGTCGCAAGCCCAGTAGGCTAAATGGCTTTCCCCGTTCTGATATTTGAATAGCTTGGATTTTCCACACTATATTGAAGGGTCACCACAAACTTTGGCGAGAAAGTCATGTTAGTTCGCGTCTGTTGAATGGCACAGCTCTCTTTTCATTGTTCTTTTGACTGTTGATGTTTCCTTTGCTTGCTCAGTTACGGTTCTGTGATTATAGTATTGTGAACCTGCATTTGAAATTTATTGAACTCTAAGCATATTTGTATTGGGTTTCTGGAACCAGATTAACCAAATTAATGTTGTAATGGTTTTTATTATGCTCCTAAGGGTGGTGAAATAAACGAAAACCAAGCTGCTGGGGAAGAAGGTGGTAAACCCAACAGAGGACAAAATCGTTTTAGGGGCTACCGTCCACGCTACCGCAGGTATGCAACAGAACTTAACAGTTTAAAACAGCTGGATGTTAACAAAACTATATTCATTCGAACTCTGCCTTGGAGTCTAGCAATCCCTTGCTTGATTACTATCAAGCCAGAAGTTCACCCTGATTTGGAGAAGAGCATTTTGGAAGTGGCTCTGCAAGTTTCCCCAACTTCAGTATTAAGTCTAGCACATCAGTGCAAAGCAATTTAGGCCTATATACTTGCTGGAATTTAGAATGAGGGGAGATTAAATTAAGGTATTCAAAATGATTAAAAAGCATAGATGAAATAGATGTGGAGTGGATGTTTTTTCTTGTGGGGCATTCTAGGGCAAGAGGTCGTAGTCTTAAGATAAGGGGTAGCAAACTTAAAGCAGAGTTGAGGAGAAACTACGTCTTTCAAAGGGTTGTGAATCTGGAATTTGCTACCCCAAAGTGCACTGAATGCTGAGACAGTGAGTAAATTGAGAAGTTAGATGTTTAATTGGTTATATGTTGAAGGGATATGGAGAGAACGCAGGACAATGGGCGTGAGGAGCATATCAGCCATGATTGAAGGGCAGAGCAGTCTATTGGCAGAATAGCCTAATTCTGCTCCTACATCTCTTGAACTTATAAAAGACAAGGCTGAAGCTTTTTCGCCCATTAGTGCAGAGTGGTTAGACAATGTCTCTTGATCTCCAGCATCATAATTACTGGTCTTCAGCTAATTCGTTTGATAGGATTATGAAAAAGCTGGTGGCATTGTGTACTGAAAACTGGGCCCTAGCAGTCCAGGTGGTAGTTCTATAAAGTGTTTTTCAGCAGTGTGATTTGGCTATAGCATCACTGAAGAACCAGAGAATGGTATTTTTGAGAACGCTGAACTCTTTGCAATAGCATGATTCTAGTGGTGCTTGTTTCTCTCGCTTTGTTCTGTGAATGTGCCAAAATTTCCATGTTCTCTGCATGGCCAATGTCAGCTGTCAACACTGAGCAGCTGCAATTCAAATTCAACTAATGTTCATTGCTCACACTCTTGAGACAAGAAAATTCATGTATAATTCCGGTGTAAGGCCTGTATGATTCCTGCAGGTCTGCCTTACTTTGATTTTGTACCTACATATCATGCAGTCTACTCCTAGATTATGTCACTCCATTTTTTGCAAAAAAAGAGTGACTCTGTTAGCAAGAAGTGTCCTGGTGATAAAATGGAGTGGTGACCGCAAAAGGGGCTATAACAATCGAAGAGAAGCTAGATGTTTAGGAGAGACCATGTGATGTAGCTCGCTACCTTATGCAGCATTAGAGGCACTGCTGAAAAGATTAAAGAAGCTGTATTGCTGGAACAAGTGAGTGCCAGCAGATCTGAGATGTCATGGCCAAAGGAGCTCGAGTTGGAGAGGTTCTAAGTGTTTGGATAGAAGATCGAACAAAAGTGGTCTGGGACAACCTTTCTCACCATAAGAGCCTTATCCTTTTATGAAGATCAAAGAAACATGCTCCCAAATCCTGCTGATCTCCGCCTTTAGTGCAAGCAGTGGATGGTTTGCTGGTTTTAAAGAACAGCTATGCATACCATAATATACAGTTAATTGATGAATCTGCTTACACAGTCAAAGCGGAGGCACTGGCATATCCTCCCATCGTCCAAGATTTTAAAGGATGTGAAACATCAGACAAGCTCCCAAAAATCAAAGAGCAGGTTGGCTTTGAAGTGCAAATGAAGATATTGAAGAGCTGCTTGAGTCGCACCTCTCTACAGCAGATCTACTACAACTTGTTGCTGAGGGGTATGGGGTAGCTGGAGATTCAAAGGATTAAGTCCAGGATGCAGCACCATGACAGCTTTCCACGTTTCTTTTGTCATCTATCCTGCGGGGAATTGAAGCACTCATAGCGACATAGAGATGTACAGCATGGAAACGGACCCTTTGGTCCAACGTGTCTATGCTGACCAGATATCCCAATCCAGTCCCACCTGCCAGTACTCGGCCCATATCCCTCCAAACCCTTCCTATATTCATATACCCATCCAAATGTCTCTTAAATGTTGCAGTTGTACCAGCCTCCACCACTTCCTCTGGCAGTTAATTCCATACACATACCACCTGCTGTGTGAAAAGTTGCCTCTTGGGTCTCTTTTACATCTTCCTCTCTCACCCTAAACCTATGCCCTCTAGTTCTGGACTCCCCGACCCCAGGGAAAAGACTTTGTCTATTTATCCTATCCGTGCCCCTCATAATTTTGTAAACCTCTATAAGGTCACCCCTCAGCCTCAGACGCTCCAGGGAAAACAGCCCCAGCCTGTTCAGCCTCTCCCTGTAGCTCAGATCCTCCAAGCTCTAATGGACAATGATGACAAGACAATGCAGTAAGAAAGCAGTTTGTTCAATAAGATATCTGACCCTCTGATCAGCTTCAAGACAAAAGTGCAAAGCAGCAAAATCTGGATGTCTATATTTTTGAACTAGTCCCCAATAAATAGTCATTGTTCATGTCCATACCCCACAAGGATGGCCAACAGGCTCTTCGCATCTGCGTCTCCAACAGATCTACCCACCCACCCTCCACCAATACCCTGACTTGCCAAGCTAGTCCTCACTCTTGTAACTTCTTTAACTCTTAGTATCCTACACGAACTCTATCCCATAGTCCCCAAGCATCCCAGATGTCCACGTATTTCAATGTGCTTCCCCAGACAGCCCTCCATTGCACCACTCCTATTCCCAGTTCCACTGCTCTAAATTCTTACACTTACACACACACACACACACACACACACACACACACACATATAGACCGGGTCCCCCTTGTCCTCTCCTATCAACCCACCAGTCTCTGCATCCAATGCATCATCCTTAATACTTATGCCAACTAGACCACACCACCAAAAACATCTTCCCCTCTGCCTTCTGCAAGGTCACCTTGCAGCCAGGAAAGTGCAACTAGACCTCCCAGTCTCTGCCCATTTTAATACCCTTCCCATTCCCTTTTCTGACATGACAATCCTTGGCCTCCTGCATTGCCACAATGAACCAAACCAATACCATATCATCTGGCTGGCAGCCAAGTTCTTGAATTTCAAGTAACTGTCCCTCTTTCCCCTCTCCCTTCCCCCAACCCCTGACATCCTTCCCAGCTCCTCCCCTTCCCTTCCATTCCTAGCAGTCACCCATCCCTCCTGTCCCTGCCACCTTCTGCAGCTCCCCCTACACCATCCCCAGTCCTGAAGAAGGGTTAGGTTAGGTTGATTACATTAGTGTGGAAACAGGCCCTTTGGCCCAACAAGTCCACACCGACCTGCCGAAGCGCAACCCACCCATACCCCTACATTTACCACTTACCTAACACTACAGGCTATTTAGCATCGCCAATGCACATCTTTGGACTGTGGGAGGAAACCGGAGCACCCAGAGGAAACCCATGCAGACACGGGGAGAACTTGCAAACTCCACACAGTCAGTCGCCTGTGCTAACCACTGTGCCGCCCTACATGTGAAACATCTCCTTCTCCACCACCTGATGCTGCGTGGCTTGCTGTGTTCTTTCAGCCTCCTGTCTGTGTACTGAAGAAACGGAAGACAATCAACCACAGCCATCCACTTCTGCACCTGAAGGTGGCAGTGATAACCACCCTTCCTGCAAAAACAATTTTTCAATGCAATGTGTAAAATTTTACTTTTTGTTTTAATAAATTTGATTTAAACTTTCCTTGAGGCTGTGCCATACTTTGATAGGCTTTAGGTGAATTTTGACCATTGTTTTTTTTTGCTGGTCTTCCCCTAACCCTGCTTTTCCCTTGACCTCTTTATTTCTATTAAGCAAGGTTTTGCTGGAACACGCAAACAGCATTATAGTGGAGCTACCTGTAATGCTGCGGGTTTGCTCCAGAAGTAACTGTATCTGTAATCACTGGCATTTGATATGGAAGATTACCCAGGTGTACTGGTAATGTCTAGAAAATGAAAGAGTGCCAACTTGCCCCTCCTTTCTCATTGAAGGTGTTGCCAACAATGTTGTCAGCTTCACCTGCCTAGCAATCTCCTACTCTTGGCGCAATTTGCCAGTCTGCTAGACCTGTTTAGGTCTTGGTCTCATTAGAACAATCTTTCAAAATAAGGGGGAAATGCTTGGTGAACTAAGGGACATGTCCTTTGACATCAAGGCAATATTTTGACAATATAGTATTAAGGATTCCTGACATAACTGGGATCAGTGGTAACTTTTCCATTGATTACCCTTTGTGCCAGGTAACACACCAATGTAGGAATTCAACCAACTCTACACCATGCGTCTGTGCAGGAGTTCCTTAGGTTAGGTATTTGACATACCTAGAGGCGTGCCTTGAACCGAAGTTGTCTGTCCCTCCATTAGGGGCACTACCACTGCCACAACAGCTCTGGTTCTTCAGGGCTATAATGACCTAGTTACCTGTAGCTGTTTCATCAATGACTTTTCCTCCGGACAGGATTAGATTAGTGGCTGATTGTGTGATCAGCAGAGTTTGCAATTTTATTACTAAGTCTCTGCCAATGTGTAAGTATACTGAGGCACAATTCCATTTTGGCATGATATGGCGAGTAGCATTTGTTTCACAAGTGTCAGGCAACAACTGTCTCCTACAAGGAGATCTAACCCACTGCCCTTTGCCATTAGTGTCCCCATGATCTGCATCTTTGGAAATTAACCGTTGATCATAAATGAACCAGCCATATAAATACTGTGGCAACTTCTAATGGAATGCCATCCCTATGTCTAGATGAGGGCATCTTCCAGCAGCAGCTCTGGGGAGACACCAGACCATCCAGGACAAAGCAACTCTCTGCCCTAACTTAAGACATTTGCTCCCCCTCCCACTGGTGTACTGGCAGCAGTGTATAACATGTTCAGTGCGTTGCAGTAAATTGCCACATGATCCTTGTGTATCTATCTGAAATTTAAGGTCTTCTGCAGTACTTTCCCCACATGATTGCCTGCCCACCATCCAAAAGTTTCTGCTGCCATAAATGCTGGTGGTCCAGTTTTGATGAGAGATTTAGACTTGAGGGATTGGGCGCATCATTAGCAGCACTGGAATTCTGTTTGAGATGGGTCAAAGGTTGTGAACAAATGTCACTTGGTTAGATTCATTGCTGATTGAGTGTGCATCTCTCGTGTTTGAAAGCAGATGCTGCATCTAATGTCGTAGTGAAATTAATTTCAATGAGTTGGTTTGTTATAGAGGACCCCCTCGCCCACGTCCACCAAGGGAGGGTAGTAGTGAAGAAGATAAGGAAAATCAAGGGGATGGCCAACAAGACCAGCAGTCACATCCCAGACGGTTTCGCCGCAACTACAACTACAGGCGTCGTCGACCACAAAACCCTAAACCAAAAGATGGCGAGGAGGTAAGATTATGATTGCTGTTAATGCCTGTTGAGTGGCTTTCCTGGAGTTTTTCCAATGAAGGTAAATTTGCCAAACATTGTTTGCCTCTTTGTGCTTTTACTACTGAGTGAACCTATCTCTGCCATGTTCCTTCCTTTCCTAGCATCTATTCTAAATCTTTGTGGACTTTCTTTGCAGTTTGTCTTGTGATCTGTGATCTCTTCATCCCTATCTCTTGCTATCTTTGTCACCAAACTCCTTTTTTTCCTCTCTGGCACTGCTTATCTTCAGATTCCCCCCCGCCTCCCTCTTCTTGACTCTTGTTCCAAACTGTCAATCAATCTTAATTTTGTTGCTCTGTCCAAATTTCTCTGTTTTGCAACTGAGTTTTAAAACCCTTCTATCTTGATTTTGTTGGAAGAGCCCTGATCCTTCTGATTTATGATGCAGTTGACAATATTCTTCTATGGTATTCAGTTTTCTAGCTCAGCAAAACTGCGTGGGCATTGTTTTGCACTTGAGCTAATTCTTCTCAACACCTCCGTTTGCCTCTGACAACTGCCATACTTTGACCCACACCATTCTATGCTTTGTCCCCTACAACTTCTACTAAACTGCTGTTCAACAGTGGTATCTTTTAGATATTTGTATCCTTGCTTGGCCTTTCTCCTGTAACGCAGTTGTCCTGGACAACTAACTCTGATCTGACTTATCATTTGAAAGATCCCTTATTTCAAACTCTTCCTTGTCATTATTCTATTCGCTGTCTGCTCACCTACTGGGGCTGAGCCAGACTGTTCAGTCTTAATATCCTATTCTACCATTAACTGAGCTTTTGATCCTCTAATCAAACCCTTGACATGTCCCTTCCTGTATCCATTTCCAACTTTATATAGGGTGAGGTAGTTCAGGCTCCACTGTATGCAACTTAACTTGCACCTGATGGCCAGCATCCTATTGCGTGCCAGTTTCATCGGTTCCCAGGCTTAATTTTGTTTTTTATCTGCATATCCTAACTGTAACCTCCCCTGGACCCCTCACTTGGATAACAGCTGTGCATTCTCCAAAGTTGGCCTGTTGTCAATCTCTCCTTCCATTCATCCTGCCATTGTGTGCCTTCAGCAGTCTTGGGCCAAGCTTTCAAACCTTCTCCCTTCTCCCTTCTCTCGCTATTATCCTTTATCTCACCTCTGGTCAAATTTTTGTGCTCTTCCTGGTGGTAACTCTTGGGTTTAGATACTTATTAATATCGTATTTTCAGGTGTTAAAGCTACAGCTTTTGCAAATTGCAATTTGTCTGGTTCCGGAATGTAAAAGTTAAAGCCACTGTTGCTGCCTTCTGGCGTAGGGGGACTGTCACCTTTTCAAGCATAGATGTACAGCATTTGCCATCACTTGGCCCATATCCCTCTAGACCCTTCCTATTTATATACTAGTGCAGATGCCTTTTAAATGCTGTAATTGTATTAGCCTCCAACACTTTTTTGGTCTGGCAGCTCATTCCATGCATGCACCACCCTCTGTGAAAACATTGCCCCTTAGGTGCCTTTATCTTCCCCTCTCGCCCTAAACCTATGCCCTCTAGTACATTTCCCAATGGTACTAGCCCCCCCACCACTACCACCCACCTAAACCTTACTAGCTTTAATCCTCCTGCGCAGCGGTGGCAAATCTCCGTCAGTATATTAATCCCCTTCTGATTCTTGCCCCAAACTCTGGGACCTTTTTGTGATTTTAGTTTTAAGGCTATATCCTCACCAGAATGACCAATATTACTATTGCTTTTTGGGTGCACAGACAGTTAACTATCTGCATTATATAGATCATATAATTTCACCATTAATTTTTTATGCGTCTGGGCAAAGTCTGCATACTGAAGAAATGGGAGCCTACAGAATTGTCTAATTCAGCTTAGTTCAATTACAAATACTTCAACGTGATTATTTCTGTCTTTCAGACCAAGGCACCCGAAACACCAGCTGAGAACATCTCTGCTCCAGAGACCGAGCAGGGCAATGCTGAGTAACACCAGCTCAGCATCTCTTAACATCAACTAAGTAAGTCTTGTGGTAAATGATTGTTATGCCATAAAATACAAACTGGGCCTATTCACCAATTGAGTAACTTTGTACTGTGACTGCATTATAGTGGTTCCTGCCGCTGTTTGTTCAGTGTTTTGCTAGCAGTCACTGATTTGATATCAGCTTCTTTATTCAGATGAGATATTGTAGACGTTTATCTAAGCAGTATTAGTGTGTGAATTGCGCATCTCATGCAGCATCCGTGTGTTCAGCTTTCAATGCTTGGTTTGGTAGAACTACAATAATTCTCAATTTTTGTTTGGCAGTTTTGTCATCAAATGAAGACCATCAAAGTCAAATTCCAGCAATAATATGAAAAGTGAGCTTTCGACTGTAATGAAGATCTGCAGTGCTTGCATACAGTTGACCAGATACCAGAACGTTTCACACTAGTAAACCTATGCAGCATGGTTTCTTAACCTTTCCTGGAACTGCTTTTTGGAACTGGCTTAAAACAGATTTTTGTAGATGGTCTATTTTCCTTTTTACTTCAGATGGTTTTTAAGCTTATTTGATATCTGGTCAATTTGAATTTTTGAAATACCAGTTTTTAATTTGTAAGCATTGTACACCTGAAATTTAAGTACAACCGGGCATCTAATAAAGGTCCGAAAGAACACCATTTGCTGTCTTGATATTTGTATTATGAATGATTTCTACATTAATGCTAAGAAGCCTTGACACAAGGTGATAAATAGATTAGGGCTGATGAGGGGCTTTTGCTTGAAACTTTGATTTTTCCTGTCCCCGTGATGCTACTGACCAGCTGTGTTTTTCCAGCGCTGCTCTAATGTAGACTCTGATTCCCAGCATCTGCAGTCCTCACTTTTGCTGACAAGGTGGTAAATAACTTGTTTTGAACTTGAGCCTTCTGTGATTTAGCAAATATAAGATGTGAATCTTAAGTGTGTTAAGTGGATGCTGTACTATGTAGCATGGTAAAATCACATGGCTCTTTTAAGGGCTGGGTATTTAGTGAACATTGATTGCTCATCTCTAATTGCTCTTGAAGGCAGAGTCTGTTTTGGATACAACAGACTTTCAGAGCAGTTGAGAACTATGTTGTAGTGCGTTTGCAGTTGGATGTGGTTGCACAAAGTGAGGATAGCAGAATCCTTTCTCAAAAGAACAAGATAAGCTGCTTCTCTCAATCCAGTTATGATTTCCCCAGCAACAGTGAAGAACAGTCACCTCGTTCAGGCGAGTCTCCTTGGGCACTCCTTAGGCTCAAGTTAACTTGCTTCCAAATACAATTTGCTATGTATGGGTGTGGTGGTGTTTGGGGAGTTGGTTGGCGGGGGTTGCTGAGTTGCTGGAACGTTCATGTGCACTTCAGCTTCACTCAGTGCCTTCCCAAATGAGCCTTCTCCATTTTGGTGCGCTCTTAACATGTTGCATCAGTTGGAATATTTTGATCTTTTCAAGGATACTGTGGGTGTCTCTAAGATTGTCATTAGATTCTCCTCCTACACTGGTGCAAAGAAATGCAGTTGTTTCAGTTTGATACCAAGCAGATGTGTGGCATGTAATTTCATTTTGTGATCAGATATGAACATACTGGTGTAAAGAGTACCATATGAAGATCCTGATGCCTACTATAATCAAAGTGTCTGATACATGAGGATTACTGGTGACAAAAGGACCAGACCTTAAATTCAGAATTAGACACTGTCCTCCGATACTCCTTTCCTCTGGATGAAAGCTGATTAAATTTTCTGCTTTTTTTGGGAAATTGCTTTATTTCAAGCCTTTGTAGTTGATTTTGAATGGTGTTAAACTGTGGGAGTTATTGACCTTTACAGATCAGGAGTATGATTTGAAAGGTCTCGGGTTATTTGCTGTTCATGTGTTGTGGTTTGAAGGTGAACACTGATATTTTATAGAGGGCACATAATGTGCTGAATGTTGAAGTAAATCTTTTTTGATAGGATACCAATCAGATTGCTGTTTTGTTCTGATTATTAAACTTCTGTTACTATCCAGACAAGTAGAGCATCCCAACACCGTGTTGACTTGGTGGATATTGCAAAGATTTTGACCCAAACAGTGATAGCCAAGAATTGCTCGCATCTGGCTCTCGATTGTAGCTGAACCAGTTAAGTTTCTGTTCAGTGACCAAAGTTGACAATTTGATTGTAATACTTTTGCACAATGAAGTGGATAGGTTTTCTCTCAACTGCAGGTGGTTATTGGAAGTACTTGTACAGTGCAAATAGTCAAGAAAAAATGATCAGTTGGAGTTTGTTTACAAATGGCTGCCACTTTTCCAATATACAGTTGTAACTACATTTTAACAATGCTTCATGGTTTTAGAAGTGTTGGGGAATCCTGAATTCAGGGTCTGTATTTCCATTAAGGTAATGGTGAATTTTTTTAAAAATGAGCAAATAAAGTGAAATTTCATTTATTATATCAAGACTTCCCTTTTGAAGACTGGGCATTCTTCTGGCTGTTATGAGGAACAATTCCGTTTGTGCTGTTGAGCAGAGAAAGCATGAGTTCTTCGGAAATGCTTTTCAATTTTTGGTAATAGGTATTGCCAAATAATTAAATGAACAGTTGCAAAGAGTTTGGGGCTCCTCTTCACCAGTACAATGTTTCTTTCCATAAGTTCCAGTGGTTCTTGGTTCAACCAAGAGCACTTTCTCTTTAGCACTTTTCTCACACAGCAGAATTTTGCTTAACGTTTGGGAGCAATGCAAGGTTGAGTTATAGAGCTGTAAAGCACACCACTTTCAATGAATTATTAACCTGCACTCCAAGGACTCTGTTCAACAACACTCCCCAGACCTTAACATTTAAGTGTATGTCCTGCTCTGATTGGCTTTTCCAAAACTCAACACCTCCATTTATCTAAATTAAACCCTATCTGCCACTCATTGGCCCATCTGATCAAGATCGGCTCCAGTAAATGTAACAGGAATAGTGGGCAGCAGCACAGAATTCTAACGTGGAAAATAAAGGTCAGAATGGTAGTATGGGATAGGAAAACAACTCTTACCAGCACTCAGACTTGATGATGCAAAGATAACAAACTTAAAGGCTGCATTTAATGCATGTTGCCTTCATAAATTATTTTCATCAATTAATAAATATAATTGCCACAATAGAAATGTGGCTTTAGGTCTGTTAAGATTGAGTTTTAAATAGAGATAGGACATTGAAGAATAGGAAGGTAGGTAAATGTGGTGTGACCCTCCTAATCAAGTATGATGACTGATAGTTAGAGATGACTTTGGTTCAAGATGTAGAATTTGTTTGATTTAGAAATAAAGAAATAAAAGTATTTTGGATTTGATTTATGTACCTAAACCATAACCACCATAAAGGAACACAAGAAATAATGGATATTTGTGATAAAGGGACACAGTAATTAAAGCTGATTTTACTTGAGCTGTAAACAAAAAAAAAAAATATATTGGCCTCTGAGGAGTTCATGTTTTTGAGGGCTTTTTGGAGCAACTCCTCCTGGAACCAACCAGGAAACCGGTTGATACCTGCGTTAGAATTGTTTTAATGTGACAGGGTTAATGAATGACCTCTACACCGGCCTCCTTGGGCAGCAATGATTATTCCTACCTTAGCTGGAAAGGAAGAAGAATGGGTTTAAGGCTAGTATTTTAAACCCAAGTATGGATTTAAGAGAGGCTAGCTGAAGTAAATTATTTGAGCTCTGAGATAGGTGGATTGGTAGTGACGCAGTGGCACACACTTAAGGATATTTCACATTTTTGGTATTATTAAATTGAAAAATTTAAAGGGCAAGAGCTGCTATCCATAGTTAAATTAGTTCAGGAGAGTAATGAATTCAAAAATATTTAATTGTGCAAAGGTGAGTGGCAAGTAAGATAACTGGTGAATAAATAAAGTCCAAAAGAGTGACTAAGGTTGATCATAAATTAGAGCATGACGTTAGCTAGAAATGTTAAAAGCCCAGCCAAGGTTTCTCGATACCTAAAAAGGCAGTGTTCATCGTCTAAAAGGTTGAGAAAGGAGGAGAAAGTGGTAAAGAAAATGGAGGGTGCAGTGAATAAGATAATTTCATCTAACTTCACTACAAAAATTCCAGTAATACCTGTAAACAAAATGGAATGGCATTTTGTACTTGCTGCCCTACTACTGTAAGAAGGATAGTTGCCTATAATTCATTAGGAAGAGTAACTAGTATAAAAATGTTGAATTCTGAATGCAGTAAGTTGCCACAGGACAAATTAGAACACTAGAAAGCTGTTTTAATAAATTTCTAAATTTGCTTGTTTCCAATTAAGGTATAAGTATCCAAATATATTTGCTATTCAGTTTGATTTTACATTCCACATGCTTTTAGAATGTGTCCACTACCAGTGGATCCTTTCTGTTGCTTTATCGCAGGATTTCTTTGACTTGACATCTGAGCAAATAGAATGTTGGAATTCATCTCCAAGGGCTTTGAGACAGAATTGCAGAAGTCCAGCTATAATTGTATACAGCTTTGGTGAGACCTCATCTGAAGTGGTGTGCGCAATTTTGCTCTTCTATATTTAACTGCAGTGGAGATTCTCCACATTAATGATGGGATGGTTGAAGTGTCTCTGGAAGAGTGCACATCTATACTTCAGTTTTGAAGAATGAGAGCACACTTATTTCACCATACAAGATTCTTACAGGGTGGTGTAGATAGAAGTCGGGGGAATATTCTGACAATCTCAGGATAAAGGGCAGGCCATACAAGATGAGATGGAGGAATATCTCCATTCAGGAGGTGGTCACTCCCTGGAATTCTCTGCTTGGAATGGTTGTGGAAGCTCAATCATTTGAGGAAGTTCAATGTAAATAGATAAGCTTCTGGAGGTTTAATGGCATTAAAGAATATAGAGTCAAGGAAAATGGCATCGAATTCAACTTAAAATGGTGCGACAAGCTTATTAGGCTACGTGGCTGATAGACTAAAAGTCAATACCTTTTATAGCATATCGAGCAACCTGTTCCATAGAGCCAGTATGGATGTACTCTGTGATTTACTGTATTAATTCTGAGGGAGATTAGAGCAAGAAATGGATAAAGCATAACTTCATATGACATAATTATTTTGAATAATTATCTGAACCGGATTAGTTGATTTATTGCTCATCCCTGGTCGTTGCCTTTTAAGATGACATTTGCCTTGTTGCTTCTATAAATACTTGCACAACTCCCATAGGCAGGACAATCTAGAATATGACTGACCGGTAAGTAAAATATCTGAAACAGGAATCTCGTAGGTGTTGGCTTCTCACATGGATATCCAGCTCCTTTTCAGTAAATCCATGCTGACCATAATCCCAAACCCATCCCACTCACCTCTTGGCCCAAAGCCCTCCATCTTTCCTATTTGTGTACTTATCCAAATGACTTTTAAAAGTTGCAATTGTCCACATCCACCACTTCATCAAGAAGTTTATTCCATATGTGTTTCTCTTTTAAATGTTTGCCATGTCTTTAAAATTTCTCTCACCTTAATGCGCCCCCAGTCTTGATATCCCCAATCAGAGGGGATACCAACTGCCATTGACTCTAACCATACCCCCCCATTACTGTACGAATTCCTATAAGGTAGCCCCTTAACTGATGTTCCACTGAAGTCCCAGCCTTTGGGCATTACTTCTAGTGCTTTGTTCTTATTTATCAAGGCCCCTAATAATTTCATGTACTTAGTCATTCTTTGGTCTTTCTTTTGAGGACAACCAACCCAAATTTAGCCCATATTTTCCTTTTGATGCAAACATTTTCCAGCCCAGGCAACATCCTTATCAATCATACCTTAAATCCATAGAATTCCTACAGTGTGGAAACAGGCCCTTTGGCCCAACAGGGCCACACTGACCCTCTGAAGGGTAACCTACCCATACACATTCTCTTAGCCTATTATCCTATATTTACCCCTGACTAATGCACCTAACCTACACATCCCTGAACACTGGTCAATTTTAGCAGAGTCAGTTCACCTGACCTGTATATCTTTGGATTGTGAGAGGAAACTGGAGCAACCGTAGGATTCCCATGCAGACACAGGCAGAATGTGCAAATTCCACACAGTCACCCAATGCTGGAGTTGAATGCTGTCCCTGCGGCTGCTCATGAATATGTCCGAGTTGAGGTCTAACTTGTGTGCCAACCAGTCACTGAAGCACAGAAGATGTGGATCCGAATTGTGCAGACAACACTCTGGAACCAAACGCCCTCATGGCGTTTCTACCTCATGGCCTTCAGGGTACCTCAGGCTTTACTCCATTAGACTTTGTTTCCTAACAGTAAAAATGTTTGCTAATATGTTGACCATTTGGTGTGAATCTTCTAAGTATTGGACTAAGGCTGAAAGTCGTGTGTGTGTGTGGCCTATAGTACCTAATAAGTACATGTGGTTTATGTGCTGTAATCTAATTGAAGGGATTCTACTGTAGCTCTAGTTTGGGGCAGAGGGGGATTCTATTTCTCTTAAAAGTAGAGTGCTTGCCACAGAAAAGGTCCTGTGCTGCCATGTAGTAGGTGTATTTGGTTCTCTGTTTTGAATTGGTGCTGGCATAGCTGGAGGCTGAGACTAAGGGAGACTACAGTAATCATTTTCATATGCATAGATGTAGAACCTGTTGGAATGCAGCCTGAAACAGTGGCAATCCTAAGCTGACATTGTCCAACAATCCTTTAGATGTCGTCATTTAGATCAAATGGTGAACTGTGACAACTGGGATGAGGCTGGGTGCAGAGCCCTGGTGGGAGGAGGTTTGCAGTCAAGAGAAATGGGGACACAGCCCTCTACCTCAAAAGGAGATCCTTCCCTAGATAGCAGCCCGCTCAGTGAAAGCTGATTTAGCTCTTCCTTGTGCTCTCCTTGGGCTGGGGTGAGTGAAGCACTTGGTAGTTAATTGATCATTTAGTTGCGTCAATAGAGCTGAGAGCTGGTGAACTGCCTGACAACTCTCTGCAAAACTGTCAAACTGGATACCTGGCAAGGAGGCACCACTTCATTTTTTTTTGAGCACATCACTCAGCAAGCAGCATTCAGTCTTTAAACAAATATCAGAGGTCATAGCTAAAGCAATAAAACATAAAGCAACTGCAGTGGCTAAAGATCTGAAGCAAAAACAGAGAAACTCTGGTCTGGCAGCATCCTAGAGAGAAAGGGTTCGCATTTCATAGCCGGTGACCCTTTTTCCAGACACTGTCTGGGGATACTGGACTTAGTCATAGAGTTGTACAGCAAGGAAACAGACCCTTTGGTCCAACTTGTTCATGCCAAGCAGATATCCTAAATTAATCTAGTCCCATTTGTCAGCATTTGACCCATATCCCTCTTAACCCTTCCTATTCATATATCCATCCAGGTGCATTTTAAATGTTGCAATTTTACCAGCTATCTGATTACAGTCCTGTTGGTGCTCTGAGATAGCTTTCACTGTGCACTGTCAATTTTGGTGGCATCTGTAAACTTACGAACCATGCTGCCTATATTTGCATCCAAATTGTTTATGTAAACAAGTGGACCTAGCACCAAACCTGACTGCACACCACTGGTCACAGGCATCAGTCTGAAAAGCAACCCTCTACCACCACCTTTTGTCTCCTACCTTCAAGCAAATTTTGTATCCATTTGTCTAGCTCTCCCATGTGATCTAATTTTGCTGACCAGTCTACCCTATCCACCCATGTTGAATACCTTGCTGAAGTCCATTTAAAACACGTTCACTGCTCTGCTTTCATCAATTTTTTTTTGTAACATCTTCAGAATTCTGAATCAAGTTAGTGAGACATGATTTACCACACTCAAAGCCAGGATGACTATCCCTAATCGATTTTTGCCTTTTGAGATGCATGTAAATCCTGTTAAAGAACACAAAGACCAAGGAAAACTTACAGCCCAGGAACAGGCCCTTCAGCCCTCCAAGCCTGAGCTGATCCAAATCCACTGTCTAAAACTATCGGTCGATTCCTAACCATCTGTGTACCACTGTTCCCCATTTACTCATGCATCTGTCCAGACGCATCCTAAATGAATCTACCGTGCCTGCCTCTACCACCTCTGCTGGCAATGTGTTCCAGACACCCACCACCCTCTGTGTGAAGTATTTGCCGTATGTATCTCCCTTAAACTTTCTACCTCTCACCTTGAAAACATGACCTCATTATTGAATCTTTCACCCTGGAAAAAAAACTTGTCTCTATCCACCCTGTCTATAGTCTTCAGGATTTTATAAACCTCAATCAGGTCCCCCTTCAATCTCCTTTTTTCAAATGAAAATAAACCTAACCTGCTCAACCTTTCTTCATAGCTAGCACTTTCCATACGAGGCAACATCCTCGTAAACCTTCTCTGCACCCTTCAAAGCGTCCACATCCTTTTGGTAATGTGGCGCCCAGAACTGTACACAGTATTCTAAATGCAGCCGAACCACCGTAGTGTACGATTTTAACGTGACTTGCCAGCTCCTATACTCAATACTCCATCCAATGAAGGCAAGCATACTATATGCTTTCTTGACCACTCTATCCACCTGTGCAGCAACCTTTTAGGGTACAAAGGACCTGCAGGCCCAGATCTCTCTGCCTGTCAACTTTTCCCAAGGCTCTTCAGTTCATTGTATAATTTGCTCTAGAATTAGACTTGCCTAAATGCATCACCTCACATTTGTCTGGATTGAAATCCATCTGCCACTTTTCTGCCCAACTCTCCAGTCTATAAGTCTGTCCTTCAGAATACCCTCCAACCAGGTCCTGCGTAGTGTTGCTGAACAAAGAGACCTTACCACTGACATCAGGCTCCCCATTCTATAGTTTCCTGGCTTTTCCTACCATCTTTCTTAAATAACGGCATCACATTAACCACCTTCAGTCTTCTGGCACCTCACCTGTGACTATTGATGATACAAAAACCTCAGCAAGGGGCCCAACAATCACTTTCCTAGCTTTCCACAGAGTTTTAGGGTATACCTGATCAGGTTCCAGGGATTTATCCACCTTTGTGCATTCTATGATGTTCAGCAGCCCCTCCTTTGTAATGTGGGCACTTTTCAAGATATCATTGTTTGTTTCCCCAAGTTTTCTAGCTTCCATATCCTTCTCAACAGAAAACCCTGAAGCAAAATACTCATTCAGTATCTCACTCATCTGCAGCTTCACACATAGGTCTTCAAGGGGCTGAATTCTCTCCCTAGTTACTCTTTTGCCCTTAACATATTTGTAGAATCTTTTTGGATTCTCTTTCGCCCTATTTGCCAAAGCTATCTCATGTCCCCTTTTTGCTGTCCTGATCTCCCTCTTATATTCCTCAAGGAATTCAATCAATCCCAGCTGATTATACATGCCATATGCCTCCTCCTTTCTCTTGACCAGAGTCTCAATTTCTGTCATCAGCCAGCATTCCCCATGCCTATGAGCCTTGCCCTTCACATTAGCAGGCTTGAGATATTGACTTTTTCTCCACCAATACCAGACCTTTTTTTTCCCCCAATGAAGTTCAGCGAATGAGAGATAAGTAGATAATGCAACTTGAACACAAAGCCAGTCAGAGGTATTTGTGAGTGGTGTCTGCTGCTGTAAGTGATAGTGGGATTATAGAACATAGAGCATAGAAGAATACAGCGCAGTACAGGCCCTTTGGCCCTCGATGTTGCGCCAATCCAAGCCCACCTAACCTACACTAGCCCACTATCCTCCATATGCCTATCCAATGCCCGCTTAAATGCCCATAAAGAGGGAGAGTCCACCACTGCTACTGGCAGGGCATTCCATGAACTCACGACTCGCTGAGTAAAGAACCTACCCCTAACATCTGTCCTATACCTACCACCCCTTAATTTAAAGCTGTGCCCCCTCGTAATAGCTGACTCCATATGTGGAAAAAGGTTCTCACGGTCAACCCTATCTAAACCCCTAATCATCTTGTACACCTCTATCAAGTCACCCCTAAACCTTCTTTTCTCCAATGAAAACAACCCCAAGTGCCTCAGCCTTTCCTCATACAATCTTCCTACCATACCAGGCAACATCCTGGTAAACCTCCTCTGAACCCGTTCCAGTGCCTCCACATCCTGCCTATAGTATGGCGACCAAAACTGCACACAATACTCCAGATGTGACCGCACCAGAGTCTTATACAACTGCAACATGACCTCAGTACTCCAGAACTCAATTCCTCTACCAATAAAAGCCAGTACGCCATATGCCTTCCTCACCGCACTATTTACCTGGGTGGCAACTTTCAGAGATCTGTGTACATGGACACCAAGATCCCTCTGCTCATCCACACTATCAAGTATCCGATCATTAGCCCAGAACCCCATCTTTCCACAGAGTTTTAGGGTATACCCGATCAGGTTCCAGGGATTTATCTACCTTTGTGCATTCTATGATGTTCAGCAGCCCCTCCTTTGTAATGTGGGCACTTTTCAAGATATCATTGTTTGTTTCTCCAAGTTTTCTAGCTTCCATATCCTTCTCTACGGAAAACCCTGAAGCAAAATACTCATTCAGTATCTGCTCTTGAAGCACCTGAGACTTCCTCATCACCAAGAGAAAGGAGGAGAGAGAGCAGCCTCCACTCAGAATGGGGATGGTGGTGAGTGAGTGCAGGGATTTTCCTGGATGGGGATCTGGGATTTAACTATCCCAGATGGCTGGAAATCTGGAGCTGTTGGCTACATTCAAGACTCGGGAATTCCACAGGTTTATAACTTGCTGAGCGAAGACATCAGGAATCAGTTGACCCTTTGTTGTCGATCCTCCAGCTCTCGACATCGATCGGCTTCAGAATTCTGCATCTCTCAATGAGGTCACTTCCTATTCTCTAACCCGTTCCACTCCATAATTCCTTATATCCTCATTTACTACATCAGCTTTTGTTTCCTGAACTGGCAAGTTACTATCTCCAGTGGCCTTGCACCATCACTCTAGTTATTTCATCTTTCTACTCTCCACCATCTGGAATCTCCCCTCTTACTTTTCCCTCCACTCCTTCCCAGATCCTGCTCTTACCTAAAATAGAATTTAGAACATACTGTGCAGGCCCTTTGGCCCCTGCTGTTGTGCCAACCTGTGAAACTAATATGGAGCCTATCTAACCTACGCTGTTCCATTTTGGTCCATTTGCCTATCCAATGATGATATTAGATATAATCCAAAATCTGAGCTCACTTTATTTCCTTTCTTTCTGTTGAAAGGCCAATCCTTAAATAGATCTCTGCCAGATCTGTTCAGGAATTCTAGTCTTTCCTGTTTTTAATTTGGATTCTAATTTTGTGATTGACTCAGCTGGGCTGATAGACTCAGACACACCTGAGCAGCAATGTCTGGTTCTGTCAAACGGGTTGGACAGGTTGGGGTTCACAGGAAAACGAAACTTCTATTTCACTTTATTTTGCATGAGGATCAGTGCATTGATTTTTAGAATTTCTGACTCATTTTTGAGAAAATGACACAGGTGAAAAGGGAATGTTTTGTAATTCATTGTTAGATCACGATGATACGCTGACTTTTGTCCTATCATTTTGTGAATTAGTTGAAGGGTTCACATATGAAAGAAACTTCCTGAAGAAGTGGTGGATGTAAGTATAGGAAAGGTCTGGTGGGATATTGTCCAGACGTAGGCAGGTGGGAGAAGTGAACACCCAAGCCCACATAGTTTAGTTTGGGATTGTGTTCAGCATGGATTGGCTGAATTGAAAGGCCTATTTTTGTGCTGTATAACTCTATGACTATGACTTTATAAGAAAATGCTGAAGGTGTTGGGTGCGATGTTAATCAAGTGGCTGCTTTGTCCTGGATGGTGTCATGTTTCTTGAGTGTTGTTGGAGCTGCACCTATCCAGGCAAATGGAGAGTATTCCATCACACTCCTGACTTGTGCCTTGGAGATGGGGAGTCAGGAGATGAGTTACTCGCTGTGGTATTCCTAGCCTCTGACTTGCTTTTGTAGCCATTATAATTATATGACTGGTCCGTTTCAGGTTCTGGTCAAGGGTGGCCCCCCCACGATGTTGAAAGTGGGAGGAGTTCTGATTCATCAACTGAGTTTGAGGGAGTTTGAGGAGGAGAGCTGTTTGTGATAGTTAGGAGGGGTTTCCTTCCAATCTAGAGTCAATATTGAGAACTCCCAGGCCAACTTCCTCCTGACTGTATACCAGGTATAGCCAGGTCAGGGAGTTAATTTGGAACTAAGATGGGGAGTTTGGGGTGAGTCAGATCACCGTGAGTGTGGTGTGGAATCATTGTTGGATAGGTGGGGTGGGGTGAATGGTCAATTATGTACTTATTTATGAATTAGACTAAGATTTTCATGTTTAATATTTCCTGGGGAGTTAGTCAGAGTGGGCAACTTACTAGAATAAGAGTGAGGGATGTATACCCAAGGTTTCAGGGGAACTGACCTTTGGAATTTCAAAATTTCTGAGCAATTCCCAGTGAAAACAGGCACATTTGGATTTTTGCAGGGCCCTTACATGCAGCTTGGGTTGTATGTCTGCTCTCTGATGATCTGGTGACCAGAAGATCATTTATTGTTTGGGGAAATTGCTACAAAAGTAGGGAGGTTTTATATTGATTATATAGGACACTGGTGAGTTTGCATTGGGAATACTGCGCCTAGTATTGGTCTCCTTATTTAAGAAAGGATGCAGATCCATTGGAATAAGTTCAGAAGTTTACCAGACTAATAACTCAAATAGGTGGGTTGTCTCATGAGGAAGGATTGGCCAGCATCAGCTTGTGTCCACTGGGGTTCGGAATAGGAAGAGATGCCTTGATTTAAATCCAGTGGGTGTTGGCATGATAGATGTGCAGAGGATATTTCCTCTAATGGGAGAATTTGGAACTAAATGTCAGTGTTTAAAATGATTGCTGATTTAAATAGAGTCATCAAATTTTACAGTACAGAAGGCCATTTGACCAATTGTGTCTGGCCCAACCAACCAACTAGTCTTAATCTCCAGCCTATCCTCATAGCCCTCCAAATTGATCACTTTCTAATACCCAGTCCACTTTTAAAACATTGTACAGAATCTGCCTCTACCACTCTCCCAGATAATGCATTCCAATTCCAAACAACTGTCTGAGCAAAGAAGTTACTCCTCAGCTCACTCTGAGCTGTCTTTCTGACAATCTTGAAATTGTGACCCCACTAACTAATGGAAACAGAACACTGTTCTTTACCGGCAAAATAGTTCATAATTTTGAACACCTCAATTAGGTCTCTAAATCTTCTCTGCTCCACGGAGAAAAAGTCCAATTTCTCAAATTTTTTCCTTGTATCTAAAATCCGTCATTCCTGATGTCATTCTGGTAAAGCTCCTTTGCACTCGCTCCCAGGGCTTTAACATCCTTCAATAAGCTGCTCAGAACCAAACACAAACTCCAAATGTACTCTGACCAATGATTCGTACAAGTGTAGCATCACTTCCTCACTTTTATACTCTATGCCTCTATTTATAAACCCAAGGATTCTGTAAGGTTCTTAACAACTGTTTCAATTTGCCTGGCCACTTCAGAGAATCATGCCCATGAATCCTGAGCTACCTCTGCTCCTGTCCTCCCTCAGAACTGTGCCATTGAGACCTGTATTGTCTCTCTGTGTTCCTTCTCCCAAAATGCATTAGCCCACATTTCTCTAGACTGAAATTCTGGCAGGTGTCTGCTCATTTGGTCAACTTGTCAATGTCCCCCTGAAGTTGCTCAGTGTCAGCCTCACAGTTCGCTCATCTCCTAAGCTTAGTATCATCTGCAAATTTAGAGATTTTGTTCTCAATCAAAGATTTAAAAGGCACCAAAGGGGCAACATTGTCATGCAGAGGGTGGTGCATATATGGAATGAATTGCTAGAGGAAGTGGTGGGGGCTGGTACAATTACAACATTTAAAAGGCATCTGGATGGGTACATGAGTAGGAAGGGTTTAGAGGGATCTGGGCCAAATGTTGCCAAAGGGAACTAGATTAATGTAGAATATCTGGTCAGCATGGACGAGTTGGACTGAAGGGTCTGTTTCCAAGCTGTATAACTCTGTGACTGTGTGACCCATCTCCAAATTGTTTATATAAATCTTAAAAAGCAAAGATCCCAACACTGATCCCTAGGGAATACCACTTTCAGCTTGTCTCCAATCTGAGAAATACCCATCTATACCTGCCCTCTGTTTCCCTTTTTTTAGCCAACTTCTAATCCATGCTGGTAAGGGTCCATCATTCCCAAACATTTTTAATTGGTAACCAACCTGCCAATGTGACATTGTATCAAATGCTTTCTGAAAGCCTAAATATACAACATCCATAGCATGACCCTCGTTCACTGTCTGTATCATCGAAGACCTCAGATAGGATCTGCCCTTGACAAAGTCATGTTGACTGTCTAGTATTAACTTATTTTTCTCTAAGTATATATTCCTGTATTATGGCCTACATCACTTTTCCCACTGTTGATGTCAAGGTTGGTTGTTTCCTGGGTTATTCTTTGTCCCTTTCTTAAATACTGGTGTCACATTTACAATTCTCCAGTCCCCTGGGACTGATCCTAAAACTGAGATAAAGTGATTCTTTGCTTTCGGAATATCACGTGTGTTTGGAACTCTTTTCTTGAAAAGATGATGAAAGCAAAAACCTTGAATATGTTAAAGGCAGAGATTAGATTAGATTCTCTACAGTGTGGAAACAGGTCCTTTGGCCCAACACGTCTACACTGACTCTCTGAAGGGTAACCCACCCAGAACCATTGTCCTAACACTGTCAATCCTGCCAATCCACCCTAACCTGCATATCTTTGGACTGTGGGAGGAAACCCACATAGACATAGGGAGAATGTGCAAACTCCACACAGACAGTCACCCCAGGCTGGAATCAAACTCAGGTCCCTTGTATGGTGAGGTAGCAGTGCTAACCACTGAGCCACTGTGCCACCCAATTTGGTTGGTCAAATTTTGTTGAGCATAAGGGTGAAAGGTTATCAGGAAGGCAGAAATGTAGATTTGAAGCCATCATCTTATTCAATGTTTGAACAGGCTCAAGGGACTCAATGGACTACTACTTTTTTTTCATATGTTTGTAAGAGCAGGGCCACTTTATATTTTGACCATTTTACACAGGAAACAGGCACACTTTCCTGTTTCTGCCACATTAGATTTCATTGTTAATATATTTGTGGGCAATTAAATAGTTTAATTATATTATGCTTTGAGCTCCTGTTATTTTCAGCTGGACTGCATTTCAATTTGATGAAATACTTAAGGTTGTCACTGGATGGCGCTCTGAGGTTGTTAGTGCCCTGCTCAATTACCAGCTTTCCTGACACTACAGAAACACTGAAAAAGTATGAAGCTCTTCAAAACCTTCCCCAATGACTTTGTTGTGGATTAGCTGCTGCATTTCTTACATTCACAGTGGAGTTATAGGGTACATTTTTTCTTTGTGCAAAACCTAAACTGCTTCATTCCTGATGGAGGGCTCCTGCCTGAAACATTGATTTTCTTGCTCCTCAGATGCTGCCTGACCTGCTGTGCTTTTCCAGCACCACTCTAATCTTGACTCAGATTTCCAGCATCTGCAGTCCTCACTTTCACCTAAACTGCTTCATGTTGATGCAAACTGTTCTGTCTAACCAGTGCATGAGAAATACATAGCATCAAAACTTCATGGGATGAATATCAATAATCTGTATAAATTTTCATCAAAATAAATAAAAATTGCAATACAAATTAATGTTTAACATTAGGTGTGAAAATATAAAATTTAAATTCTAGTGTTTCTCAACAAAAATGTCTCTTTCCAAATGATGGAAGTTTAATGTGAATTATGAGACATAAACATGATGTTCAAACTTATGTTCAAACTGGTGCTAATTTCCATTTATTTAGTAGCTTAAATGTCTAGTAAATACTGGCATCAGTGAAATGCTTCAGTCTTCCCCACAAACTCTATTCCCTTCCCAGTAGCTCACCTCTGTCCTTGGCAGCTGGCTCAGGCAGAAGCCTATTGTATTGACTGGGCTATCAGCACACTGCTATTTCCACCTGGATAACAAATACCACAATCAACTTCTACCTCAGTTCATCCCAATACTTAGCACCAGGTTTTCCTGAAAAGCAGAAAGAAACAATCAAAAAACAGGATGAATTCAGGGTGAGCAGAGTCCTTGTGTACAGTTCCTTAATGAAGGAGTAACATTTCACAATGCTCAGTCTGAAAGGAGGTCTTCACAGAATCAAATGATTGTCACGGTGCAGAAGGAGGCAATTTGGCCCATCATGTCTGTATTTGCCCTTTTACCCCAGTGACAATCTCCTATTACCCCAGTGACAATCTCCTATTACCCCAGTGACAATCTCCTGCCTTTTCTCCATATTCCTGCACACCATTTCTATCCAAATAACCATCCAATGCCCTTCTTGAATGCCTCAGCTGAACTTGCATCCATCACATTTCCAGGCAGTGCATTCCTAACCACTAACTGTGGGAAAACATATTTTCTGACATCATCCTTAATTTGTTTGCACATCACTTTAAATCTGAGCCAGCTTGTTCTAATTTCTTCTGTCATTTAGATTTACTTGAAGTTTACCTGCAGTTTTCTGCATCATTACAATCCTTAACTCTCTTGGCATTTTAATGATCCTACAAATGATGGAAAGGCTGGGGGTGGGTACAGATTGTGGCTGGGTTATAACATGGAGCAGACTCTAAGGGGCCATTGGCCTCTTTCTGCTCCTGTCTCCCCTGATCTATATTATCACATGCGTATAGATTTAATGGTCAGCTGTAAACATTGGGAATGAACCAGAAACATTGAGGGCATGAGGGGGGTTGGTGGTGGTGGTGGATAGATGGTAGGGGTGCTGGAAAAAAACATGAGTTATCATGACAGCAAAAATAAATAATGTCAATGATGAATTTTGGGAATTCTGTGATTGAAAACATTTCTTTAACTCTTGTTCAATCTGAGGATACTTTATGAAATCACGTTGATCGCTCTGATACATTTATAACCAAGAACAGATTCCGATCGTGTGAGGTACCGTATGTGAAGCTACTGGTTACTTGTGAAGTTACACATTTTCTTGTTCTGTCATGAAACATTAAGGTGAGTATCTGGGGAAGGGAGCTCCAAATCAAAGGTGCTAGCTGTTCTAATGTCAGCCACTGAGAGGCTCCTTCTGCCCTGTCTTTGGAATAAAAGGCTGTGATTTTTAGCATTGAGTGGGAAGGATTAGTATCAGTGTGTTCAAACATTCTGTTCAACTGGTCATGAGCTGTGGCCATTCACCAACTGTGAACATCTGCCTCTCGGGGACTGGTATAAATACAAAACTGTGACTGGGTTAAACATCGGAATCAAGTTAAACATTAAATATCTGAATTCTAGATGGAGCAAAGTTGTCGATTTATCTGGGCTGAAAAAGCCCAGCATTTTTATAACTAACTGATAATTAGAATGTAGTATATGGTTGATTGGCTTTTAAGTTTAATCAAGGGATTTCTGTCACCGAGATTTGAGTGATGGTTACTGTGACCAACATGGTCCTTAACTCTGCTGGTCTTTCATGTTTGGAGATAGAAACCAAAGCAGATTTAAAGAAGCTTCACTCTGTTCCATAATCCAATGATGTGCACGTCTCTGCAAAGACATCACAGGGTGTATCTAACCTGTGGGAGATTCAGTAATGGGATTGCCATTGATCAGAAACATAGAAACAGAGCAGGAGGAGGCCATTCAGCCCTTCGAGCCTGCTCTGCCATTCAGTACGGTCATGGCTGATCATCCAACTCAGTTCCCTGTTCTTGCCTTAACCTCATATCTTTTCATTGCTTTAGCTCTAAGAATTATGTCTATCCCCTTCTGGTCAATCCCTACAGGACAGAGCTGTTAGACATGGGTCTGTGGCAGGTGATGAGGGAACCAACAAAAGGGAAAAATAATGGGTATTGGTTAGATTCTCTCTCATTGCCTGATATTTGTGTGACACAAATATTGCTTGTTACTTGTCAGCCTGAACCTAGATATTGCCCAGGTGCTGAACTTGTACATGGACTACTTCAGTATCTGAAGAGGCGTGAATGGTGCTGAACTTAGTGCCAGGTACACAGGGCTGTTTCTGGGGTTGTCTTTTCCGATGCCTAAGTCAATGCCAGATGGTGTGCCCCATTACATTAATGTTTAGTAGTTTGATAGTGAGAAGTGGCAATGGGCTAGCTGTTATCATCAGACTATAAATCCAGAAACTCAACCAATATTCCGGCACCCAAGTTTGAATCTCGCCACCGTAAAGAATCTGGAATTAGGAATCTAATGATGACCATGAAACCACCGCTGATTGTCAGGAAAACCCATCTGCTTCATGAATGTCCTTTAGGGAAGGAAACAGCCGTCCTTACCTGGTCTGGCCTCCATGTGACTCCACAGCAATGTGGTAGACTCCCCCACCCCCCCCCCCCCCCCCCCCTTGGCAATTAGGGATGGGTAATAAATGCTCCTCTAGCCTGTGATGCCCTCATCCCATGAGTGAATAAAAAACCTGAGTGATATGCCTGGCAGCGATTAAGAATCAATCATATCGATGTACGTCTGGAGTCACATGGAGGCCAGACAGGGTAAGGATGACAGTTTCCTTCCCTAAAGGACATTAATGAACCAGATGGGCTTTACAACAATTGACAATGGTCATCATTAGGACTCTAATTCCAGACTTTTAATTGAGTTCAAATTCCTTCTTCCGCCATGCTGAGAATTGAACCAAGGTTCCTGAGATGTTACCTGTGTGTTAGTAACCATTATCTTCATTCTTTGAGTGTTGTATACATGTGCAAATAAGATTGTCAAACTTTACCAGCTACTTTCTGCCTTTCCATAGAGCCTGGACAGTCTAAACGGGCAGGTGAGTGTCATTGTCAGTCTTAAAAATGTCTTTGCGCAGGCAATAAACTATCTTCTTAAACATCTGTCATTGTTACCTAACTGTCTTTGCTGCTAAACTCCTGCTAAACCCAGCTCATTTTCAACCCACTGTCCTTCCCCTCAGACTAAAGGTTAAATTCCACCAAATCTAAGGTCCATGACCAATGCATTTAATTTTCAGCAGCTACTCCTTTCAGGGCCCTGGGATGGATTCCATCAGGACCTGGAAACGCATAAGCTTTCCATTTTAATAATTTTCCCAGTACCTGGTGCTTGTTATTGTTAAGTTCCTCCGTCCCTTTCATGTTGTGATTCATAATTATTTCTGTTACTTGTATCTTCATTGAAAGCAGTTACAAACTATCTATTCAATTCTTCCACTTTTGCCTTAGTTCCCAAAATTAAAACCCAAGACTCATTCTCTGGAGGACCAATGCTCACTTTACATAGCTTTTTCATTTCCAAATACCCATGGAAAGTCTCAGCATCTGTTTTTCTACTTCTATCTAGCTTTCTCATGTACTCTAATTCCTCCCTGCTTATTAATCTTTTCGTCACATTTTGCCATTCTCTACATTAGAACAGTACAGCACAGGAACAGGCCCTTCAGCCCACCATGTTCATGCTGACCACCATGCCATTTTAAACTAATCCCATCTGCCTGCAGTGGTCCATATATCTCTATTCCCTACCTATTCATGTGTTTGTCTAAATACGTCTTAAACTTTGCTATCATTTCTATTTCTATCAGCTCTCCTGGTAGCGTGTTCCAGGACTTACCGCACTCTGTGTGAAAGACAGTCCAATCTTCTAACAGGTTGCTTCACTTTGAAACTTCTTTTCTCACTGGAGTGGATCGGTTCTGAATATTCTGAAGTGTCACCTCAACTGTTTGCCACTGCTTCAATAGCAAACTATCTGTTAACTTAGTTTCCCAGTTCACTTTAGCCAGTTCTGTCTCCATGCCCTCATTATTGCTGATATTAAAGTTTACAACACTGCACTTTGGTCCAACCTTCTCTCCCTCAAAATGAACATAAAAGGCAATTATATCATGATCGCTATTACCTAAGAGTGTCCTTACAACGAGATCATTAATTAATCCTATCTCATTACACATTACCGGCCGCTCTACTATATCTTGCTCTCTGGTTGACTTGAAAACATTCTGCTTTAAGAAAGAGTTCCGATAATACTCAATGAACTCATCTTGCAGGCTCCATGACCATGATGAATTCAGCCTATATGTAGATTATCTTTAGTGCACTAGCTTTGGACTGGGAAAGGAGCACTGATTGTTAAATATTCCTTCATGGGTTCTGGTTAAATACTACAAAGAAACTTTTCAAAATGGGATTTCAGGTTATATAACTTGCTAATCCCCTTCGAAAATAAAATATTAATTTTCTGTGTACATTTCTGTGGGAGTACACAGTTTTGTATAGATTCGGTTTTGAGTGTATCCCTGTGAAAACGTATTATCCAGGGCCATGGAGATAATAGTAGCTCTGTCCCTTTATCAGGAACTAGGCTTCATTTCAATAAACAGGCATGTTGTGTTTAAATAGAACCTTATTAGCGACTGCTTTTAGAGACTGTGTGTTTGAATCAGTAAATTCACAGACAGCATTTTTACATAGTAGAATGGGATTAATTAATATGTGACATAATTTAGAGAAAAAGAATACAAATAATCAGGAATATTTGTGTGTATATAACAATAGATAGAGACAGTACAGTGACTCAGTGGTGCCTCACAGCACCAGGGATTCAGGTTTGATGCCAGCCTCAGGCAACTGTGTGGAGTTTGCACATTTTCCCTGTGTCTGTGTGGACTTCCTCTGATGCTCTGGTTTCCTCCCACAGTCCAAAGATGTGTAGGTTAGGGTGGATTGGCCATGCTAAATTGCCCATAGTGTCCAGGGTTGTGCAGGCTAGGTGGGTTAACCATGGAAAATGCAGGGTTACAGGCATGGGATGGATCTGGGTGGGATGCTCTCTTGTGTGGTGGGGGAGCTTGGTGTAGTCTTCATGGTGTGGGCTGAATGGCCTGCTTCCACACTGTGCGGATGCTATGTCAGCAGAGTATTATCAAGCAAACATTTTAACGCGGTTGTAATTGGCTCTTCAGCACAAGTTAACTTATCACTTTAATTTATCTTGAGTTTTGACAATCCTTTAAGTTAGTAGATCTGATTACAGGTTCTTTTGGTATTTGTCAGTAAGGTTCATGCCCAAGAGCCATGAAATACTGAAGCCGGTATTCCCTTTGTGACAGACTATAGTTTCTATGAGGAATTTTAGAGAGATTACGCTGTATGAATATGTAAAATAGTATGGAAGATCACCTACAAACTGCCTACCTCGGATAGACATTCCCTCTTCCCTTGTCAAAATAGAGTCCAAATTCTCCTTTTAAGGTCAGTTCTGTTCTGATTCCTCCTTTACCAAGATAATTAGAATTAGAACTGAAAAATCTACAGTTCTGATTTTCAAATTAAGTCACATAATGTTCTTGAGGATTGCTGGAAAAGGACATGATTTGTTGAGCATTCACTGACAACCTATTCAGGCAGGGTCACGGTGAGTGCATTGTAACTAATGGAAGTTACATGTATTAACACCAATGGCCATGTTCTTTGCAGACAGAAAGAATATACACAACTTAACAAATCAGAGGACAGCCATTCTGTGATTCATTTTTAAGGCCTTTGATTAACCTGCCTGATTCAAATTTAACCAAAGCTTGGCCGCTAACTGTCAGTCATCATCGAATGATCCTTCATGGCAACACCTCTGGCAATCAAAGCCCACTCATTAATACAGCCCTCTGCTTTATACAGTGTCAATGTTGTTTTCCCCTTGTGAATTGTCCTGATGAGTGCAAGATGAAAAACTTTGACAAAATGTAAAGCAAAACAAAGAACTGCAGATGCTGGAGATCTGAAACAAAAACACAAATTGCTGAAGAAACTCAGCAGCTCTGCCAGCAACTATGGAGAGAAACAGAGTTAACGTTTTGAGTCCAATGACACCTTTTCTTCTGAGAAAGGGTCACTTGACTCAAAGTGTTATCTCTAGTCAAAGAGTCATACATCATGAAAAAAAAACCCCTTCAGTCCACCTTATTCACCCCAACCATGGTTCCCGAACATGTCCCATTTGCCTGCGTTTGGCCCATATCCCTCTGAAATGTTCTTATCCACGTACCTGTCCAAATGTCTCTTAAATGTTATCATTTCCTCAGGCAGTTCACTTCACATGCCCTGAGTGAAAAAAAATTAACCCTCAGGTCCCTGTCTCACATTTGATTGAGTTTTTTGAGGACATAACCAAAAAGATAGAGCGGGTAGACGTTGTCTATCTGGACTTTAGTAAAGACTTTGACAAAGTTCCACATAATAGACTGATTTGTAAAGTTAGATCACATGGGATTCAGAATGAGCTTGCTAATTGCATACAAAATTGGCTTGGTGTTAGGAGATAGAGAATAGTGCTGGAGAGTTGTTGTTCAGACTGGTGGCCTGTGACCAGTGGTGTTCCACAGGGATCAGTGCTGGGTCCACTTCTGTTTGTCATTTATATAAATGATTTGGATGAGAATTTAGGAGTCACGGTTAATAAGTTTGTGTATGTTGTCAAAATTGATGGTATTGCGGACAGTGAAGAAGGTTATCATAGATTACAATGGGATCTTGATCAATTAGGCCAATGAGCTGAGGAGTGGCAGGTGAAGTTTAATTTGGATAAATGCGAACTTTTCCATTTTGTTAAAACGAACAAGGGCAGGATTTACATAGTTAATTGAAAGCCCTGGGTAGTATTGTTGAACAGAGAGATGTAGGCATTTAGGTACACAGTTCTTTCAAAACTACCTGCGTCACGGGTAGACAGGATGGCATTTAATACACTTCCTTCATTGCTCAGACCAGGAGTTGGGACATTATGTTGCGGTTTTACAACATGACATCCCAACTCCTGGTCTGAGCAATGAAGGCAAGCGTGCTAAATGCCTTCGTTACAGGACAGTGCTGAGGCCACTCTGGGGGTATTATGTGCAGGACCGGTCACTCTGCTGTAGGAAGAATATTATTAAATTGGAGCACGTTCAAAAAAGATTTACGAGGATGTTACCGGGATTGGAGTGTTTGAGTAATGGAGAGAGGCTGGATAGGCTGGGACCTTTTTGACTGGAGCATAAGAGGTTGAGGGGTGACCTTAGAGAGGTTTATAAAATCATGAGGGGAACAGATAAGGTGAATAGCAAAGGCCTTTTTTCTGGAGTGGGGGAGGACATATATTTAAGATGAGAGGAGAAAGATTTAAAAGGGACCTGTGGGGCAACTTTTCCACAGAGTGGTTCATACGTGGATTGAGCTGCCAAAGGAAGTGGTGGATGCAGGTAAAGTTACTACATTTAAAAGGCATCTGGAGTGGAATATGAACAGGAAAAGTTTAGACCAATTTGGACCAAATGTAGAGAAGTGGGACTAGTTCTGTTTGGGAAAGTTGGTCAGCATGGATGAGTTAGGCCGAAGAGTCTGTTTCTATGCTGAATGACTCTATGACTGTATATATGTAGAGTGTGTTGCTGGAAAAGCACAGCAGGTCAGGCAGCATCCAAGGAGAAGGAGAATCGACATTTCAGGCATAAGCATCAGGAACGACTGTACATAAGCCTCTAGTTTTGAAATCCCTCACCCCAGGAAAAAGATCTTGGTTATTCACCCAACCCATTCTCCTCATGGTTTTCTAAACCTCTATAAGGTCACCCCTCAGCCTCTGATGCTCCAGGGAAAATAAATCCCAGCTAGGCAAGGAAAAGGCTTCAGGAAAGTCTTCAAAACATCCTTGAAGAGGGGAAATATTCTCACTGACTCATAGGAATCCTAGATTTGACTGATCCAAATGAAGCAAGCTTTGTTGGAAGCACCAAGCACGTGGAGAAAAACCCTTTATCAGATTCCAAATGAACCACTGCCTCTGTACCAGCTTGCTCCACTCCTTGATTAACTCCAACATCTCATCCCACTCCTGGGCCAACTTCCCATATAATCACAATAGATATGACTCCTCCTGATTACATTCTCTTATCTCATTGCATCCAAACCCCAAACTCTCTGCCCAGGTGAACAAATGATTGACTTGCACTTCTCGGATAGGAGCAGGAGGCCATTCAGCCCCTGAAGGCCACTGTACCAATTTTATATCATGGCTGGTTATCCAACTCAATGCCATTTCCTTGTACTGTTCCCCTATTCCTTGATGTTATTTGACTGATAAATAATGATCTCGGTCTTGAACATACTCAATGACTGAGCTTCCACAGACGCTGGGGTCAAGAATTCCCAAGCTTTACCCCTCCTCCTTGGAGTGAAGACATTTCTCTCCCCCTCTCAGTATTAAATGAAATGCCCCCAATCCTGACGCTAGTTCTACTCTCCCCTGACTCTGGCCTAAGCCAGTCACAGCAACTGTCCTTTCTGGCTTGAGCTAACTCTTTAAGAATATTATAAATTTCAATTAAGTCACCTTTCAATCTTCTAAAATTATAACTTAGTCCATTATTACTCACAAAGCAAGGATCGCAAGTGTTTGGCTGGCTTATCTCGTCATGATTGAATTTTTAAGTTTCTTTATTTGGGACATCAAATCCATATTGAATAATTGCTTTGAAGAACATCTTCACTCAGTCCACAAACATGACCCTGAGCTTCCAGTTACTTGTCATTTCAATATCAGAGCATTCTCTCACGCTCACGTCTTAGTCCCTCGGCCTGCTGTAGTACTCCTGACAAACTGAACAGAAGCGGGAGAAATAGCTCTGATTGTTTGTACAACTGGTGGCTTGCAATGGAAGGTTTCAACAAAACAGAACACAATTATTTAGGCAGAAACATTACTTAAAGTGTCTCTCAAATCTTTGTGGGTGACTTTAACAAGAGCCAGTATTGGAGATTAATCTTCCTAACCCCCTTATGTACAGTTGGGGGTCCAATGTTTATAAAAAAAGCAGTTTAGATCAATTTGGTTGTAACATTTAAGATTTTTATTTGGCATTATTTACAAAAGCATATTTACATTTTTTCCATTCAACAGTGATGATATCTAGCCAGCTGCAGCAAATAATCACCAAAACACAGCAACAATCCATAAATAGGCCTAATGCAGTGTTTGACAGTGTTGATCATGCTCCACTCACTTCACCATTTGTGCTTTTACACTATGTCCAATGACAATATTAACACCAAAACACAAAAATTAGACAATCACAATAGTTTCTACATAGAGGCAGTTAAAACTGAATCTCCATCAAAGTGCAATGCAGTTTGAGAATATATTTCTAAATTCCAAATAAATTCTTCATGTTTACAGTCCTGGTTTCGGCTGGCTTCCTTTAGAGTGTAAGGCGTCATCTTCATTTGTGGCAAACTTTCGGGTTCTCCTCAACTCCATGAGCTTGTGTCTTTTTTGGTAATTCTACAAAATCAAAAGCGCGAAGATTATTCTCAACATCACTGGGTCACGCTAATACAAACCCAATCATGGACACTGAATACGGGTTGGGAAGACTTGGAGGCACATGGAGAATTTCTCTTTGAAAACAAATTCCTGATCAATAAAAAGTGAGAGTCTGTCATTCCTGCACTTAAGATATGTTGTATCTTTCAATCTTCTTACCCATAAATATTTTCACTCTTCTTTCTCAAATTAGGGGTAGTCCCAACACTCCAACCTTTTCAATTCTCTAATCTTGCTTTGTATGCTTTGGATATCACATGTTTATCGAATAAATCCACTGCACAAAGCTCCACAAGAGATCTTTTCATTTAATCTTGAAAATCAAATCAGTAATGTGTTTGGGTTAGTAATTGGTTGGGATGGAGTAGGTGAAGGGGATGAGGTGAAAGTGAATGTTCTCTGATTCACAGATTGTAGCAAGTGACATTTCTCAGGGTCTCCACCCTGCTCTTCAGTATTTCAACAGAAATATTACTAACATGGAACTGAGATTGTTTATCTGGGTTCGCTTATGACACAGTGTTAGGAAGGACAGGAGCAAAAACCAAAGTGGTACAGGCAAACTAAATAAGTAATTAACAAAAACAGAAATTACTGGAAAAGCTCAGCAGGTCTGGCAGCATCTGTGGAGAGAAATCAGAGCTAATGTATCAGGTCGAGTGATCCATCCTCAGAACTGAGCTTTTCCAGCAACTACCGTTTCTGTTTCTGATTTACAGCATCACAGTTCTTCCAAGTTTTTTGTTTAACTGTAGCATGTGGAGTCCATTGTGGAGTCCATTGTGTGAAAACAAGAAATCAATTACTTAGGCCCCAAATTGATGAAGATTATTTTCTCAGGCTCAGAGATTACGAATTGTAAGACAGTAAAGCGATTTGGATCTTTGGGTAGATAAAGCACTAGAAGCAAGTGCACATGAACAAGAAGTAATCCCAATGCTATTGGAAAGTTGACCTACAGTTTGAAGGAATCAAGACTGAGAGATTCTTGAGTTTCAAGGGAACCAAGGGTCATGGGGAGAAAGTGGATGTGGTGCCAATCAAGTGGCTGCTTTGTACTGGATGGTGTCAAACGTCTTGAGTTTTGTTGGGACTGCATTCATTCACGCAGCTGTCGATAGGGGACAGGCTTTTGGGGAGTCAGATGGTGAGTTACTTGATGCAGAAATCCTGGCTTCTGACTTGTTCCTACAGGAACAGTATTTTTGTGGCTGGAGCAGTTCATTTATTAGTCAATGGAGTGATGATGTTGACATTGAATGTCATGGGATAAAGATTAGATTCTCTGTGATTGGAGATGATCATTGCCTGGCATTTGTGTGGTGCAAATGTTACTTGTCACTTGTCAGCCAAAACCTGAATATTGTCCAGATCTTGTTGCATTTGAACATGGGCTGTTTCAGTATCTGAGGAGTTGTGAATGATGCTGAACATTGGTGAACATCCCCACTCTGACCTCATGATGGATGGAAGGTCATTGATGAAGCAGCTGAAGATGGTTGGGCCTAGGATATTCCCCTGAGGAACTCCTGCAGAGATGTCCTGGAGCTGAGATGACTGACCTCCAACAACCACAACCATCTTGTTATGAGAGGATAGTTTGCCCCCTGATCTTTGTCAATTGATGTACTGGCAATTTTGTAATAATTGTTACAGGAATTTGCTTAAAATGAGAGCATAACACCTTGAAATAATGATGGAGAATGCAGTGAAATCTGTAAATTGGGACTAAATCAGGACAAACATTCTCACTTTAGTTGTCCTTATTTTTACAAGTGAAATATTTGCCAGTAAAATGTGGAGCTTTTTACCCAGCATGCACAGCAGCTGGGAAAGTGCTGAAATTAGGAATCCAACATCAGAAAGAGCCAGTGCTCCTCCTCAATGAAAAGTGAGTTCGCAGGCCCCAGTCTCCAAAAACCGCTTCTTTCACAAGAAGCCCTGCTGCAACCAAATTCTCAATTCCATGATAGCAGTTGTCAAACAGTTTGGTGCATTAAAAACTGTCAGATTTGTCATTTGCCAGAGAGTTGAGATTCAATGCTCCTTGAGAAATTTAAACCAAGTTATTTGGCTATGTCGATTGGTGACCATTTTCTTTTTTGTAGGAGGCTGTTTATACAGGTTTCACTGTAGCAACAACTTTGACAGCGGAATCAAATGAGAGAAATTAGGTAGTGTGCAGGTGTAAGAGCATAATCATTAATAAATGGCTGTGAGAGTGTAATTGCTAAAGCACACAAGTTAATTGTTAGACATTGCACCGATATCTGATGTCCACTGGGTTTGCAAAATGTGTTCTCTTCAGGAAAACAACTCAACAACAATATCACGTGATGCTGTCACATTCAGGTGCACTCACAAACTTCCTTAAGTATGAGAAAAACATTTCTCATTGACGCTGCAACGCAGCTTTCCAAACAGTGGTGGATTATCCTCTGTATTTTTAAATTCCATCTAAACTCAGATTTTCTGAACAGTGACAATCTCACAAAAAGTCCATTTTATGATTGGAAAGTGCTCTGTGTTCAGGAGGTTCCAGTCAGGAGGCTTCAGAACGTTCATTCTGACAGCTCCTATGGGCGCAGAGCTGCACAGGAGATCCAGCACCTTTCTCACAGCCAACAGCAGCTGTACTCGGAAATGTAAGTGACCACATTCACAGACAAACACTTTGACAGTTTCTGTCAAATAATGAGAGTCTTAAACAAAGTGTGAGGTCAGGTACCCTGAGGGTAATGTGCAGCTGGGTAGGGAGCAGTGTACCTGGGGGTAGGGCGGGGAGTGTGCCTGGGGGATCAGAGTGCAAAGAGACAAACGGGCCAGGTAATTGATGCAGTTTGAATGAATACCCCCTAATGTCCATCCTGCCTCATCTCTCCTCCCTCTCTCCTCCTCTCCTGCCAGACTCCTTGTCTGAAATTTCCTCTGATTAAATCTTGAGAAATATCCTTAGACTGGCGCTACTACATCACTCCCTCTCCCTGGTACAAACCAGCAATAGAAACTGCTACTTGTGTGTCGTACCTCACTCAGAGATGAACTCCTGATCACAATCCTGCAATCTCGCTCAACTCCAACCCTGTTTCAGCTCATCTGTTGCTTAAGCCCACAACTATTCCTTGCTAACTGTTTCCAATACACTGCTCCCACTTTCGACATTCCTCAAATATGACGTTATCCAAAACATTGATGCCATGCCCTAACTCGCAGTAAGTCTCATTCTCCTGTTATCCTTCTGCTTCCTGATCTACACTGGATCCCAGTCAAGAAAAATCATGTTTGGGAAAAAAAACAGAAAATACTGAAAAACTCATCAGGTCTGACAGCATTTGTGGATAGAAAGCAGAGTCAATGTTTTGGGTCCAGTTTGATTCCTCAGGTTCCTCATAGCCACTGTATTTTTATGGCAAGTCCAGTTATTTACTGCTCAAGGGTAACCCATTCCTCCACATCACCAGAATACTGATATTGGGGGAATTCAGTGATGACAATATAATTGAATGTCAAGCAGAGATGGTTAAGTTCTCTCTTATTGGAGATAGTTATTGCATGGCACCTGTGTGGTGTGAAAATTACTGCTGATTAACAGGCCAAGCCTGGATACAGTCCAGATCTTGCTGCATTTGGGTATGGACTGCTTCAGTTTCTGGGGAGATCAAATGGTGCAGAACATTATGAACATCCCCACATCTGATCTCATGATGGAGGGAAGATGAAGTTGTTGAAGATGGCTGAGTCTAGGACACTACATTAACCTGAGGAAGTCTGTCAAAAATCACATGACACCAGGTTATAGTCCAACGGGTTTAGTTGAAAACACTAGTTTTGGAGTGCTGTAGAGATGTCCTGGTGCTGAGATGACTGACTTCCAACAACCATCTGCCTATGTGCCAAGTATAACTCCAACAAGTGGACAGTGCTGGAAAATGGGATTTGAATGGATGGCGCAGACATGATGGGCTAAAGTGCCTCTCTGTGTGCTGCAAAACTCTTATAAATCTACTGGCTAACTGACCAATAGCTAAGTAAAAATAAAATACTGTGAATGTTCAAAATCTAAACAAAACCATCAAATACTGGAGGAACTGATCAGTTATCTCTGTTTCTCTCTCCATCCTTTGGTCCTGTTCCCTGTAGTCTCTTTCCCTCCTTTCTTGAACAGCAGTGCTGTGGTTTATGACTTTCTAGTCAGTTGGATTGTTCTAGAATCTAGAGAATTTTGAAAATGCAAACCAACGCATTCTCTCTTCAAATCCTAAGGTAATGACTGTCAGCTCTACAGGACTTCTCTTTGGCTTTTAGTTCAATTATAAAATCTCCCATACTATTAAGTTCCCAATTATGCCATTCTTTTACTGTACTCCTGTAACTTCTTTTGTGTCTATGATGAAAACTCACAAATCAATTGTTTAATATTTTTGCCATTTTCTTCTTCCCCATTAAAATTTCTTCTCTCGCTAAGGAAGTGTTATTCACTTGCTATTTGTAAACCTATAGAGGCCTTTACTGTCCTGTTTACTCTCATATTCTGTTTATCAGATTCTCTTTCTTAGTCAGATCTTGCTGGATTGTAAAATCTTTTACTCACTTTTTGACAACAAGCTGAAGCTCATTTTGCAATCTAATATCATCTTTAGCTTCTGTTATCAGCCACACTTGGCGCACATTTCCTGTGAGGCTTTTAAAAGAAATCTATATTTAATAAAAAGCTATAACAACGTGTCTGTCTTTCCAGCAACATTCAACTTCTGTGCTACCAAGTGATTGGATGTATACTTGCTGCAAATTATGAATTAATTCTATACATTTGCCATTGCTAATCTATCATCATATCTTTGAATCTTGCTGCCTTAGGCACCTTTGCTAAACTGCTTTATAGTTGCTTTTGTTCAGATATACCACTCTTGGTTTGGAATTAGAGTAGTAGAGATGAACAGCATGGAAATAGATCCTTCAGACCAACTCAGCCATGCTGACCAGATCTCCTAACCTAATCTAGTCCCATTTGTCAGCATTTGGCCCACATCCCTCTAAACCATTCTTATTCATATACCCAGCCAGATGCCTTTTAAATGCTGTAATTGTACCAGCCTCCACCATTTTCTCTGGTAGCTCATTCCACATGCACACCACCCTCTGTGTGAAAAATTTGCCTCTTAGTATCCCTTTTATATCTTCTCCCTCTCATCCCAATCCTATGCCGTCTAGTTCTGGACACCCCCAACCCCAGGGAAAAGATCTTGATTATTTATCCTATCATGCCCTTATGATTTTATAAACTTCTATAAGGTTTATAAAATCTCTCAACCTCCGACACTCCAGGGAAAACAGTCCCAGCCTATTCAACCTCTCCCTATAGCTCAAACCCTCCAACCCTGGCAACATCCTTGTAATTCTTTTCTGAACCCTTTCAAGTTTCCCAACATCCTTCCAATAGGAAGGAGACTAGAACTGTACGCAATATTCTAAAAGTGGCCTAACCAATGTCCTGTACAGCCACAACATGACCTCTCAACTCTTGTACTCAATACTCTGACCAATAAAGGAAAGCATACCAAACGCCTTCTTCACTAGGAGAAAGTGAGAACTGCAGATGCTGGAGATCAGAGTCGAAGAGGGTGGTGCTGGAAGGGCTTCCTGATGAAGGGCTTATGCCTGAAACGTTGATTCTCCAGCTCCTCAGATGCTGCCTGACCTGCTGTGCTTTTCCAGCACCACACTCTTCGATTCTGATCTCCAGCATCTGCAGTTCTCACTTTCTCCTAGTTGATTATAACCTCACAGCGAAGCCTGTTCCAAGGATGCCTACCTTGAAGAAGTTCTACTCCTCCCTCAACAAGGATCTCAGTGAGTCTCTTTCTCACTGCACTCTCCAGGGCATCCCCTTGGCTCTTCAGCCACGTCCTGAAGCAGTCACATCTCCCTCCCAGTGCCTGCTTACAGAACCCACTGATCCCACAGAGACTCCAGACTACATTCAAGCCTTCCTCACTATCCTATCTACCTGCAACTTTACTTTCAAGGAACTATGAACCTGCACTCCAAGGTTTCTTTGTTCAGCAACACTCCCTAGGACCTTACCACAAAGTGTATAAGTCCTGCTCTGATTGGCTTTTCCAAAATTCAGCACCTTTAGGGAAAATTAGCAATTAAAGATTAGATGCTAATTTCAGTTCTGTGTCATATTTAGAATTTCTCAGCAGTCACCTGTGAAAATTGTCAAATTCTAACATGTGATTGACAGAGACAGACCACTCACTATTAGACAGCACAAAGTATTTAGCCAAAGGCATACAAATTAAACAAAGTCACTAAATTAGACTTGTTAGTTTAGAGAGTGTTGGAATTTAAATAAAACAAAAAATTTAATCCAGTTCCAAACTTACCTTTGTTAAACTGCTTCAATATTAATTCTCCAGATCTTGCTGCAAAAAAGTTACATTAAATGCATCTAATTTCAGTCTAAAGAAAAAAAAGCCTTTAATTCCAATTCCTAAGGTAAAAGTTGATCAAACATTTGAATGACATTCGGGTACAAATGCTACATATAAGCTGCAAATAATCACCCCACATGCAGAGAAAGCTTACATTTGACACATAACAGAAAGAGTGTTTGAATAACAGATTGCTAAGAAAAAGGCAAATAGTTGAAAAAACTTTAAAAGATTCAAAACAGCAGCATTGTAGCTGCTTTCTTTAAGAACCTTCAATAACTGGAATTGCAAACTGTTGTCCTTTAGTTTTAAAACATTGTGAATACTTATTGCAAATCTAGTGCTTTCTGTCGAACATTTCATGTTTAAAAATGTCAAAAGTTTTCTTTTCCTCTTGCACAGATGTGCCTTTTCTTTATTACACTACATGGATTTTTTCTTTCATTCTAATGTGATCCTTTTTCAATGCACTCTGATATGATTAAAAGCACAAAACAAAATGACTCATTCAATGCTATTTAATGCTCTTTTTCTACATTGGCACTGTGCCCTCTTTAATTGTATGTTTCCTTTTCACAAATGAGGGCAAATATCCCATGCACCCATGAATCAAAATAGTCTGTGTGAAAGGAGGGAGAAAATCACAAAATAGGCCCCATAATTTCAGAGTGAGTTCACAGCATATGGAAACACATCACAAGGAAGATCAAATTTCTATCCTTTCATCCCATTGTCCCTTTGCCTCACAGTTCTACTCAGCTTTCTCCAGTTTTCTGTAACACAAATTTATTCAGAGCTGTACACCAGTTTTTCATTCTATTGATTTGTTTTCAATGCTGGCCCAAGGCCCTGATTATTCTGTACACCTTGATAACTGTTTCTTGTGCTCGGTTGGTCACTACAGCAATGGGCTTGACTGCAGCAACAGGCAGGTGGAGGCATTGATGGAATGATCCAGCTGAGAGCATTGTCTGAGATTCAGACGACTGGAAGAGTCATCAATTGCATGTCAACATTATTACACTGTCTCCAATTAAAGACTTATTGATGCTACTCAATTTCAAGTCAGTTGGTGAGACTGAAAGCAAGACAACTTTCTTTTGGCGAGTTTTGAGAAGATTTGTGGCTCAGGTTGAGGTTCTGGATATAGATTTGCTCACTGGGCTGAAAGGTTCGTTTTCAGACATTTCGTCACCCTATTAGGAACATTATCAGTGGGCCTCTGGATGAAGCCACAGCGCCTTGGCCAATCTGCAAGTTGATGTTCCAGGTAGCGAGACTATAGGTCTGAGGGGGCTCCTGGTTTGTGAATTTTGGGAAATCCATAAAAGCGTGGTGTGTTGGATCCATCAGGTTTCATTTTCTAGAAGTCAGTTTTATTTATTTCTACAGATTTCTGAAGTTTTTTTGAGTATGGCTGTGATTCAGTTATCTAGTTGTGGGGTCAGGTCTACTGCCACTTGTTGGTAATTGTTGGTTTCTACAAGTAGTGCATTCGCTTTCTCAATGTAGTCTTTGATTTAAAATGACTGTCAAGCATCCTTTGTCTGCAGATAGGATCACCATTTTTTTTAGTCTTTTTAGTACTTTACTTTCTTGTGTATTGAGTGTGTTTCCTTCCTTTTTCCTGCTTAATGTTGGTCTGACTGTCTGTCTGATAGTTTGCTGGGTTTCTTCTGTGAGTTGGGTGTCTTTCAGTGTGGTTTCTAAGGCTGCTAAGAAATCTTTCTTGTCCACATCCTGGAAGTTGTAATTTAATCCTCCTGGAAGTTGTAATTTAATCCTCTTACTAAGATGGCCTTTTCAACATCTGTTAAAGGTTGGTCAGATGTCTGTGTTGTTATTTTGTGTAAGTTTGTCTAGTTTTTTCCTGCAGGTCTATTTTTTTCATTTTTTGTGTTTGTCACTGTCTAATGGCTATGGCTTGTTGTTCTGAGTCTGTCCTTCATCCAGAGGCTCACTGATGATGTTACCTAGTAAGGTGATGAATGTGGAATACAGGGTGAAAGACAGGATTCTTGGCAGTGTGGAGAAACAGTGGGATCTTGGGCTCCATGTACATAGATCTTTCAAAGTTGCCACCCAAGTTGATAGGGTTGTTATGAAGGTGTATGGTGTTTTGGCTTTCATTAACAGGGGGATTGAGTTTAAGAGCTGTGAGGTTTTACTGCACCTCTAAAAAACTCTGATTAGACCACACTTGGAATATGGTGTCCAGTTCTGTCACCTCATTATAGGAAGGATGCAGATGCTTTAGAGAGGGTGCAGAGGAGATTTACCAGGATGCTGCCTGGATTGGAGGGTATGTCTTATGAAGAAAGGTTGAGTGAGCTAGGACTTTTCACACTGGAGAGAAGGAGAAAGACAGGTGACTTGGTAGAGGTGTACAAGGTAATGAGGGACATAGAGAGAGTAGATAGCCAGAGACTTTTCCCCAGGGCAGAAATGGCTGTCATGAGGGGTCATAATTTTAAGGTGATTGGAGGAAGGTATAGAGATGTCAGAGGTAGGTACTTTACGCAGAGAGTGATGGGTGTGTGGTGGTGCCAGCGGTGGTAGTCGAGTCAGAGACATTAGGAACATTTAAGCGACTGTTGGACAAGCACATGGACGGCAGTAAATTGAGGGAGGTGTAGGTTAGGGTGATCTTAGATTCAGATAAATGCTTGGCACAGCATCATTAGGGCTGAAGGGCCCTACAGTGTTATACTGTTCTATTAAACACAATATCATTTATTACATGGTAGCAATCAGGTGCAAATTAACAAGATAGATATTGTTACTATGGTTATTAGAGGCTGTGTGGCCCAGTCCAAGTCCCACCTGCTTATCACCGAATTGTGTCTTAACAACTCCCACTACTATATTCTTTTTTAACTGAACTTATTTTTCTAATCTACCTGTTCAGAGATGTTAGTACACACTTCTACAGCAAGCAGAATTTGAACTTAGGCCTCCTGGTCTAGGTGTAGGGACACTACCACTCAGAGAGAGTACCACCCCAAGAGGTTTTGAACAATCAATCCTTCAGTAATATCCAAAAGTACTAATAAATTCCATAATCTCTTAACTAATTTAATCATTTAGGGCATTAGTGGAGCAGTGGTAGTGTCCCTAACCTTGAGCAAGGAGGCCCAGGTTTGAGTCCCACCTGCTGCAGAGGACATCGCTGAATATGTTGATTTGAAAAACAATAAATTTAGCCATTTATCAGCCAGACATTAACTACAGAGGAATGACATCTTTCTGCTAAGATTCTTGGTTTTGGTTTTGAGGAAATGACACCCAAAATGTGAAAACCGATGTTCTGACATACTGCTTGTTGTTGAGACAGCTTCGACAGGAGTTATATCTCGTGGCCACGTGGATGTTTAGATATTCCTCAGAAACTGCCTGGAAGGTTAAACTCACAATAGGTGATTACCCAGTGGTTTAGAGATCAGAAACTCTGAGTTAGAGACCTCGGAGAGTTCAATCTAACTTCACTCAACAGTTAACCAGCAGATGTTTCCAGGGATCCGAACCTGCTTAAACTCCTACATAACCATTAAACTGATCCTACCTTGCCATCCACTAACTCTGCCCCCGCCACTCCCCCACACGAAGGGTGCCCACCTTCTGATCCCTGACTCAACCCCATGCAGCTCAGCCTTACCCAACCTCATAGCCTACCCAACTGAACCCAATACTCAATTTCCCATTCCCTTTCCCAGATCAGACCCCCATCCTTTGGACCTGATCTTCAACTCCCCTCGATTCCCTATTGGACTCCAAAATCCCCAGGACCACCTCCCAATTGGACCCATTCTACCCACTTCAAGCCACACTCTCACCAACCTGGCACCTAGCCCTACACTCACTTGGTACTCTAGCCCCACATCCCCTGGTACCCTAGCCTCATACCCACCTGGTACCCTAGCCCCACCCAGCTGGCAGCCAACCCTACATCCCCTGGTACTCTAGCCCCACACCCACCTGATACCCAATCACCATGCCCACCTGATACTTTGGCCCCACACCCACCTAGTACCAAATCACAATACCCATCTGCTACTCTAGCCTCATACCCACCTGGTACCCTAGCCCCACACCCACCTGCTAATCTAACCCAACACGAACCCTGGTACCCTAGCCCCACACCCACCTGGTACCTTACCCCTACAGCCACCTGGTACCCTACCCCACACAAACCTGGTACCCTAGCCCCACACCCACCTGCTACCCTACCCCCTACACCCACCTGGTACCCTACCCCCTACACCCACCTGGTACCCTACCCCTACACCCACTGGTACCCTACCCCCACACCCACCTGGTACTTTAACCCTTCAGTAGCTTCTGTCTGTGGGTGTGAAAGTGACATCAAGACCTTTACATTTTGGAGTCATTGTGAAAGTGGGCAATGGCTTCTACACAGTCCCCCTTCTCTGCGGACCACGAGAGATCCTGGACTACGCTAGACTGCATCAAGCTCCAACGCCAGACAACTGAATGGAGAACTCTGTTGAAGGCAAGTTTGTATTTTGTTTGTCTCAAATTTGTTACAAAATCTTTTTTTGAGATGTCTCAGATTCTGCGGAAAAGATTGTGACTCAAAGTATGAGCCTGAAGTGGGGCTGCCATCATTCTATGGTTGTTTGGGTGATGCACCATTAGAATGTTGACATGTTTTCTCCATATTAATTTGATCAATGTTAAGTACAATTTTTCTCTCTCATTTCTGTTTTCTACATCTCACAATCATTAAATGTTTCTGTTCACAGCTAGGAGGAGAAAGTGAGGTCTGCAGATGCTGGAGATCAGAGATGGAAATGTGTTGCTGGAAAAGCGCAGCAGGTCAGGCAGCATCCAGGGAACAGAAGAATCGACGTTTCGGGCATTAGCCCTTCTTCAGGAAGAAGAAGGGCTAATGCCCGAAATGTCGATTCTCCTGTTCCCTAGATGCTGCCTGACCTGCTGCGCTTTTCCAGCAACACATTTCCATCTCTGTTCACAGCTAGAGCTACTGAGATCAGCTTTGACCAATTTCCAGCTGGACAGTTTGATCAGATAGGACTGAGCTGAGGAGAATTGTCTTTACCCAGAGAATGGGAAGCCTGTGGAATTCTCTACTACAGCAAAGGGATGAGGTGAAAATAATAAATGTTTTCAGGAAGGAGTTAGATTAATTCTCAAGCCTAAAGGGACCACAGGGTATGGGGAATAGGCTTGAAGGGCTGAATGGCCTACTCCTGCTGTTGTGCCACAGATGTCAGTCTTTTTAATGTTTTAAAATGAATGCAAATTATTGTGTATTCACACTCATTTACACATAACCTACTTATACAGGTTATTGGTAATCTAAGTAATCAGAATTGGAACATTTAAACTTTATGTAACAGCCAGGACTGACCAAATATGCTACCAGCTCTAAGCAGACACAGAAATTCTCTGAAAGGTACAACACTCAGTTGAATTCTAAAGTCACACACCAAGAATGGTCACAATGAGCCAGTCAACACGTTACAACTGAAATTCTTTGTTAATAAAAGCAGATTGTCTCACAAGCTCATGAATATCAGCTTTTCTACACCTTAGTTCAGTAAAAACTATTCTTAAACTTGTGTGCACTTGAAAAGCAAAGTGTAAAATAACTTCATCAATTTGAAACTGAATAATGATGGTAATTATTCCGGGAGAAAACAAACCATCAGCAGTTCACACCTGCAATGTGTTTTAAGACTGATATAGGAAGAGAATTATAATGATCAAATAAAATCCCCAATTGACACTTTTTTACATAGATGGAAGTGTTGAATTCATACATGAACATACACTGTGTGTGATAACATGCTGAATGCATGGGTTTGTAAGAAACAACATATTTTGGCATATACAATAAAATAATTGATTATTGTTTATACTTGCCTTCTAATTAAATGCCAATCAAATATTTAAAGCTTTATTATCCCAAATTTTCCTCAGTTCCAACATTCTTTGGTTGTGCAGGAACAATTAAACTAGATGTACATTTGCTGATGTTGTATTCTAGGGTGGCATGGTGGCTCAGAGGTCAGCACTGATACCTCACAGCACTAGGGACCCGGGTTCAATCCTACCCTCGGGTGACTGTCTGTGTGGAGTTTAAACATTTTCCCTGTGTCTGCATGGGCACCCCTCTGGGTGCTCCTGTTTCCTCCCACTGTCCAAAGGTGTGCAGGTTAGGTGGATTGGCCATGCTAAATTGACCATAGTGTTCAGGGATGTGTAAATTAGGTGGATTAACCTTGGAAATGCAGGGTTGCCAGGACAGAGTAGAATAGGGTAGGGGGTGGGATGCTGTTCGGGCTTGATGGGCCGAATGGCCAGCTCGCACACCGTAGGGTTTCTATTCATTAGTAAATACGACTTCTTTGTCCATACATCTTGTGTTACACACACACCCATTCTAAAGTGTATGTACAGAGGAATTATGTAAAGAAATCTGAAAAATGAACTTCCCCAGCGCGTGGCTAATGAATTCCATCTCCACTCTGTAACTGAGCCTTGCTGAGTATAAGATTCCAGGTTCATTTAGCAGTGAGTATTGGGCTAACATAAATCTGTTTGTGTGTTGAAATAGTTTGCTAGAATTCACCATTCACAATGGAAACAGGTTGGCGGTCCCAGAGTAACAAGTTGTAAAAATAAACTGAGTTTGTTCTGCTTGGACACTGTTGGTCATCACAACCCACATGACATAAGCATTACACAGCATCTGCCTCTGGGTATTAGGAGCAAATTACTGCAAATGCTGGGATCTGAACTGAAAACTAAAAATGCTGGAGATTACCATGGGTCAAGCAGAGAACAAGCCGATGGATGCTGCCTGACATGAACAAGCCTATGGATGCTGCCTGACAAGAACAAGCCTATGGATGCGGCCTGACAAGAACAAGCCTATGGATGCTGCCTGACATGAACAAGCCTATGGGTGCTGCCTGACAAGAACAAGCCTATGGATGCTGCCTGACAAGAACAATCCCTTGGGTGCTGCCTGACATGAACAATCCCATGGATGCTGCCTGACATGCTGTGATCTTCAGCATTTATTGTTGTCAAATATTGTCTGGTCTCTGAGTGTTTACTGCAGAAGGAAACTATTTGACCTATAGCATCTAGAACAGATGTAGATGACAGCCTAATAGAATTACTGCTAGACTATTAATCTAGAAACCCAAGTAATGTTCTGGGCACCTGGGTTTAAATCCTGCTGCAGCAGATGGTGGAATTTGAATTCAAAAATAATCTGGAATTAAAAACCTCATGTTGTCAATGAAACTGTTGCTGACTGTAAGGATAAACCCATCTGGTCTCTAATGTCCTTTAGGGAAGGAAATTTACCTTGGACTGGATTACATGTGACTCCAGACCCCAGAAATGTTATGTACTCTTAACTGCCCTCTGGCAATTAGAGATGGACAATAAATGCTCGTCTAGTCAGTGACCCCCACATCTAGTGAGTGAAAAAGAAGCTTTCAGAAAGAAACATCCAGTTAATCACACTCCTCTTTTGGTATGGCCACACTAATGTTTCTTTACAACTGACAATGTTCAGTGCAAAATAAGTAGGACTTCACACTCTTAATAACCAAAATTCTCTCAATTTTTCTTTCTTCACTAGTGTGGAAAGTTAATGTAAAGTTGTGTTGTAGGAGTGTATATGTTGAAGGTTTGATAAGTCTATTTTTTTAATGAATTAATTGTTAATTTTTCAGGGATGGCAGAAGGGGTGGAGCTCCTGAAAATCCTGCAGCATACCTGGTATCATTTCTTATATTTCATGTTCTACTTGGCTGGGAAAATAACACATTGAACAAAAAACTTTAGCACACACACGTAAAAATTATGAAAGGTTGCCAAATTTTACTTCTATCAGAATAAAAAGGGCTTTCACACAAAATTAATATTGAACAGAACAAAACTGACAATAAACATAAGGCCCAGAATCCACAATTTGTACAAGCACAGAGTGGACAAGCACAGACTGGACAAATGTGGTAAACACAATTAAAATCACACCAGAAACAAAATGAACTGTGACATTTTCTTACCTGATTGGGTTTCTGCTGCTCAGTTCTCTCGAGTTTAATTTTGATCTCTGGTCTCGGTAAGTCACCAGCTCGGTTAGCATCCAGACGTGGGCCACCTACACATATCAAAGAGTTGACAAGACTTGTATGTGCATGACTAAACATTAAAAAAACCCGTAAAGTTCCAAACTTGTTTAGAGGACGCACACTTGACATTGTGTTTGAAGTGTCAAGTGTTTGAAGCTTAGGCAACTTTCAAACTAAGGATCATTCTGACAGGAAAATGTTCGCAAAAACTTTCATTGTTTATTGTTTTTAGACTTTCTTTTCAAAGTTGTCAGCATTTATAATTTTCCAAGTTAATTTGCGTGGTTTATTGAAAACAGTTGTAGAAACGAATTGTGTAAAAGAACCAGGAGGAAAGTCTGATTCAGTCACTTGCTGAGCTCTGGGATCTCATCAATCTGTTTCCTAAAGGACACAGATAGACTTATTCAGAATGCCATCGGGAGGAACACAAGAATCTTCCTGCTGCCTTCGAGAATCTCCCGCTTGACCCTATGAGCCAACCTCCTGCTGATCATGGCCAGTCTTCAAAGGGACAATCAGACATCGCCCTGTCCCAGATCCACCCCACCCCAAGGTTCCTGTCAATCATTTGTCATCCCATTTGCCCTCCATCTGTCCCACGGTCTCCTCCACCTCCCGGTACCTCCCAATCCACCATATTCCACAATCTCCCCTGAAACTATGGACCCTGACCCTCTGCCTCGGCCAGTGATCAACCTGTCAATCTGATTGGTTGTTGGAAAGGAAACAACATTTCAAAAATGATAGGTGATTGGTTTAGCCTCCCAGTCTGAAAGGGTTCCCCAATTATAATCCATTTCCTGCATCCTAACCCCCTCACCTCTTCCCCAGAAACATTTCAACCAAAGTTCCGCAAGAGTTTAGTTTGAGAGTTTACAAAGTGTTAATCACAGATTTCTCTGCAGTTCTGCCTCAGTGCGAGGTTCCCACACTAACTGGCCCCTTCAGTGCCAGGCAGGACGATTGGTCCTGCATGTCTCTGTCCAATAGAAACCCAGATTAATGGTGAGCTGAAAATGTGTTGCTGGAAAAGCGCAGCAGGTCAGGCAGCATCTAGGGAACAGGAGAATCGACGTTTCGGGCATAAGCCCTTCTTCAGGAATGAGGAACGTTTGTCCAGCAGGCTAAGATAAAAGGTAGGGAGGAGGGACTTAGGGGAGGGGTGTCGGAAATGTGATAGGTGGAAAGAGGTCAAGGTGAGGGTGATAGGTCAGACTGGGGTGGGGGCGGAGAGGTC
>NC_057743.1:42227610-42236950 GCF_004010195.1 Chiloscyllium plagiosum | reverse complement strand
TTCTCCTGTTCCCTGGATGCTGCCTGACCTGCTGCGCTTTTCCAGCAACACATTTTCAGCTCTGATCTCCAGCATCTGCAAACCTCACTTTCTCCTCAAAGATTTCAACCTACTGCGAATCCTCTTACACAGATTAATGGTGAGCCAATTGACAACTGCTATTTGCATTTTACCAAAATTACGCTAATTCAATTTGATGCTCAATCTCGTAGGCTGTAGCGCATTTCTGAATGTGTCACCTACTTAGAGCCTACATGCAGATAAAAAATAATTCCTAGCCAGAGGTTTGTATATGTAACTGAAGAAGGAAATTGATCAAGAAGAGGATTGTAAATATAAATTATGTAAAAAGAGGGACTCAGAAAACACCTGGCATTGGAATGAAGGTAAAGATTCCGATCATCAGACACGAGAAATGATGACAACAAAGTTAATGAAAACACATGTTCAGATAGCTGCCAGAGTCCAGCAGATCGGGCAGCATCTGCGGGGTGTGGGGAGCTGAGTTTGTGTTTCGGCTCAATGACCTTTCATCAGAGCTGAAGGGAGGTGTTACCGTCTTTAAACCGATGGTAGGGAAGGGAAAGCAGGAAAAACGTAGGAGACGCTGTTCACAGGGAAAAGGCCAGGAGGAAATGAAACACTAAAGGATTTCACAAAGCACTGCCAGAGAGAGTGGTATTGGATATAGTGAAGAAACATGTTCTCAACGACTCTTCCTCACACCCTACTGCCTGGAAAGATTCCATTCCAAAATACCAGTTTCTCTATCACTGAGGCATCTGTCCCAAAGATTCGGTTTTCCCCACCAGTCCTACAGAGACATCTTCCTTTTCCAGTAACTGATCATTCCTGCCCAGTATGGTCAGTAGGGTCCTGTTTTTCCTCAATTCTCACACCACCAATCTCAAAGAATCAGCGTTGATGTGGTGCAATCATCAAACATGTGACTCTCTGTTCAGCATTTCACAGAGACCAGTCTTTCCTCCACACCCCTGTCCACTCCTTAATCACCTTTAACAGTCCCTCCCTTCCCTATCACACCTTGTTGTGCAAACACAGGAGATGCACTATCTGCTCCGCCCTCAGTGCTCAGTGGCCGGGCTGTGCTTCCTTCAATCTCTGATTACCTCTCTGTATTCACTGCTCACAATGCCGTCTTCTCTACACTGGGGAGACCAGACATGGCTGCAGAAACTGCTTTGCTCTGAATGTGAGCTTGGCATTTTCATTCTTCACTTTGCTCCCTGAACCTTTCTGTCACAGTCTGCTGCAATGTTCCAGTGAAACACAAGGAATAAGACTCAACGTTCTGCACCCAACATCAAGCTCAAAAACATTTGGTCAGACCCTTGACCTTCATCTTGCTATACACGGTTGCTCTTTCTTTCACAGGGTCAGTCTTTGTCCTGTTTCTTTCTTGATCAGACCATGTTGTAATCGGGGCCACTGCCACAAGTTCAGATACACTAACTATTTTCACAATGGTGCTGTGAATTGGTCTAATGGTTTATTACAAGACTGGAAAATGCTGCAAAGAGACATAAAGTGCTCAGCGTCATCTCAGTGAGACACTGGGAAACTGATAGGCCATTGGCATCACTGGGAACAATGTGGGTGGGGGAGAAGTGGGAACAGGCTGTTGAGTTGGATGATCAGCCATGATCCTAATGAATGGCAATGGGGGCTCAAAGTGCTGAATTACCATGGCTAACAATTTCAACTCCCCCTCCCATTCCACCAAGATCATGCAAGTCCTGGGACTCCACCAAATCCAAGCCACCCGACGCCTGGAGGAAGACGGCCTCATCTTCCACCTTGGGACCCTCCAACCACACAGCATCAACATCGACTTCATCAGTTTTCTTTTTTCCCCTCCCCGCACCTCATCCCAGATCCAACCCTCCAACTCGGCACCGCCCTCTTGAACTGTCCTACCTGTCCATCTTCCTTTCCACCTATCCACTCCATCCTTCTCTCTGACCTATCACCATCACTCCCCATCTGTATCTACCTATCGCCTTCCCAGCTACCTTTCCCCCATCGCCACCCTCTTATTTATCTGTCTGCCTCATCCCCCTCATTCCTGATGAAGGCTTATGCTCGAAATGTCAATTCTCCTGCTCCTCGGATGCTCCCTGACCTGCTGTGCTTTTCCAGCGCCACAATTTTTGACTCCGACTCTCCAACATCTGAAGTCCTCACTTTCTTCTATTTTCTATGTGCCTATGCATGAAGGACATGTGATTCCAATGTATTTGTGAAAATGGAGACCAGGTATGAACCTGCTCAAACGCACCTGTCGAGCTCCCAGCACTCAGTGCACTCGTCATGCTGACACTGTCATCCAACCATGTGCTGTAGGTGAACGAGTCTCTTTTATGAGGTGTTCCGACTGAAGAAAGGCTGTCCTGTTTACACAAACAAACACTGGAGATTGATCCATGTTCAGCTAAACAGAATCTGTGAAGAACAAATGCTCAGGGTGGGAGAAACTGAGGAATAGATTAATCGTTTACAGATAGACAAAGCAAAATTGTCTACATGACTGGATTCCTTCGGGAATGGGATGGGGGTTATGCAATGCAGGTTTACAGCTACACTGAACTCTTTATTAGAGTTTGACAGATTCCAGCTGCAGGTGTTAGTCAGTTGAACCAAGTTTTATTGGGGAATAGGGGATCACATCCGAACAACAGATTACAAATTCTATTGTTTTGACAAATAACTAACCCAGACACAAAAACTGGAGGAGGTCCTTCAGCCCCGTGAACTTGCTCCACCATTCATTAAGATCATGGCTGATCATCAAGCTCAATTTGGGCAGCACGATGGCTCAGTGTTTAGTACTGCTGCCTCACAGTGCTGGGGAACTGGGTTTGATTCCTGCTTTGGGTGACTGTCTGTGTGGAGTTTGCACATTCTCTCCGTGTCTGCGTGGATTTCCTTTGGGTGCTCCGGTTTCCTTCCACAGTCCAAAGGTGCAGGTTAAGTGAATTGGCCATGCTAAATTGCTCATAATGTCTGTGGATGTGTGGGCTAGGTGGGTTAGCCATGGGAAATGTGGGGTTTCAGGTATAGGGTGGAGGGGTTTAGTTTGGGTGCGATATCCTTTGGAGAGCCAGGGTGGACTTGATAAGCTAAATGGCCTCTTTTTACACTGTAGGGATTCTATAATTCCACTTTCCCAAATTTTATAATGTATGAAAATCTATGGATCTCCATCTTAGAAATACTCTACAACTGCATGTCCACAAGTCTTTGGGAAGAGTGTTCCAAATGTTCACAATTTTCTGAGTGAAGAAATGTTTCTTCCTGTTCACTCCTTCAATGCCTCATCTGTGATTTTGAGACCATCACTCCCTCGCTCAGGATGTTCCACGGGATGGAAACAAACTCTGAAAAACCCACTCTCCCAAAACCTTGTAACAGTTTTCCAGTTTTCAATTAGACCAATTCTCATTCTTAGGAACTGCAGAAAATATGGCCCATTCCACTTCTAGGTCAGTCCTCTCATCGTTAAAACACAAACTCTCCCATCTCCCCTCCACAGGTGCTGCCTGACTAGCTGAGTATTTCTCACGTGTACTTTTGTTTCTCCGAAAGGGATCAGTTAATACGAAGGGCACCATCTCAAAGTAAGTAGTCACTTTAACAGGAGACGACCTCAGTGACTCCTTCCAATCACTGTGATACAGCTAGTATTCACCTGTCTAAATAAATCCCCCAGTCCTTCTACCCCACCAATCTCCGGATACCTCTGCCATGTCCACCACCCACAGTCAGATCCCCCCACCAGAGATATATTTCCTATTTCCCTCCCTACTCCCTACCCCTTTCAGCATTCTGCAGAGACCATTCCTTCCGTGACTCGCTCGTTAGGTCCACACATCACACCACCACACCACCACACCCCCCCCCCCCACCACCAACCCACCTTCCACTCCCAGCACCTTCCCTTGCCACTGCAAGAGGTGTAAAACCTGCGCCCACACCTCCCCCCTCACCTCTATCAAAGGCCCCAAAGGATCCTTCCACATCCGACAGAGATTTTCCTGCACATCCAAACACCTCACCTATTGTGTCCATTGCTCTCGATGTGGTTTCCTCTACACCGGGGAGACAGGATGCCAACTTGTGGAATCTCTAGGACAGGTGCACCAAACAACCCCATTGCGTTGTGACCAACCATTTCAACTCCCCCTCCCACTCCGCCAAGGACATGCAAGTCCTCGGTCTCCTCTACTGCCAAACTCTAGCTACCCGTTGCCTGGAGGAAGAGCACCTCATCTTCCGCCTTGGGACCTTCCAACTACATGGGACCAATGTTGATTTCACCCATTTCTCCATCTTCCCTACCCCACCTTATTCCAGGACTAACCCTCCAACTCAGCATCACCCCCTTCAGCTATCCTATCTGTCCATCTTCCTTCTCACCTATCTGCCCCACCCTCCTCTCCGACCTATCACCATCACTCCCACCTTCATCGACCTATCACTTTCCCAGCTACCCTCCCGGAGCCCCACCACCCCTCCCATTTATCTCTCAGCTTACACCTGAGACGTTGACTCTCCTGCTCCTCGGATGCTGCCTAGCTGGCTGTGCTTTTCCACCAGCACACTTTTTGACTCTGATCTCCATTATCTGCAGTCCTCACCTTCTCCTAAATAAACCAGATCCCCACTCAGCTGTCAGACAGGATACCACAGGGTTTAATTACTAAATCTTTTTCAGATGGATGGCTGGTTTGAACACAAGATACAGTAAGTTGTGGTAACAACTCAATATTTCATGGAATAAGGTTTATTGATGTTTGTCATAATCTGATTAGCTTTATAACTGAAACAAGTTCAGCCAAGTGGACCTTCTAGAAAATGAGTCCATGATTGGGGCTGTTAATCTGGTCTAATCAAGGAGCCCTGGCTGACAGATATAAACAGGAGTGTCTCCCCCTCCAACTCTATTTTGATTTAATCCCTGCCCTCCCCTTCACTGTTTGATCACACAGCATTGCCCTTTGATGTGGAGGGCACTGCTTGTCACTGGCTACCCGGGTGTTTCCTTTCTTCCTGGTGGTGGAAACCGAATAAAGATTTGTGCACCTTGTGTCTTTTCACTGTGTCTCACATCTGCACACACACAAAATGGGTGCTGGGGAAAATAAGCACTATTGCAGTTAGGCGGTAGTGTGGGGGTAAACAAAAAAGAAGAAAAAAAAAGGTTTGTCAGAAAAAAAAATAAACAGGAGTGTCTCCCCCTCCAACTCTATTTTGGTTTAATCCCTGCCCTCCCCTTCACTGTCTGATCACACAGCATTGCCCTTAGAGAAGGGCACTGCATGTCACTCAGGTCTTTCCTTTCTTCCGACAAAAAAACACAAATGTCAGAGGTCCTGTTCACTCTGGAGCTGACTCTGAGGGAGTTGGATCAGTGTCAGGTTCTCACTGTGTCTAAATAAAGAGTGACTTGGTGACAGGACATCTGCCTCTGTGGAGTTATTCCACTTAGTGTCACCAGTTAACAAAGAAATATTGTGTGTCCCTGGAGGTAGTTTAGCCAAATATTGTTCTGACTCAGTTCAACATCACCTCTAAACTTGCTTTGGGGAGAAACTTAAATTCTGTCATTAGCATCCATGTAAGGATAGCATTACAGTGAACAGCTGCAACATAACCAGAATACATTTCCCCGAATTGTTGCTGTTATCTGCACATTTCGACGGAAGTACTGAACACAGCTTTATAAACTCCCAACCTGCTCAAACTGCTGCCAAGCCCTACACTGACATCGACTCTTTATAAATGTCACATAGTTAAAGGTTTCAGTCGCCTGGGGTTCTCTTTCAAACATTTTGACCTTTAACCAAAACCTTTATGGAAATAAGGTTATCTTGAATTTAATTGGATGGGCAGCTAGTTTCTAAGAAAATTTCACGACACCAGCCAATAAAACCTTCTCTTTAAAACCTATGACAGTAAAGAAGAATGGTCAATAACAACTCCCGCATTGAATTGCTGGGTGCTGTATTTGAGGTGGCTTCATATCTGATAGACACTGGCCAGGAAGCTAATGGCTGTGTTTTACATGGAAGGGTTAAAACTCATGCCTGAGCTCATGCAGTTGGAGCTGAGGGGTGTGAGGGGAGGATTCTAGGTTACTTGGTCAGGTTGTGCTGAGCTGGTTGATCTCCATTAGGGGGTTGTAAGGACGGTTTGACTCTCACAATGGGCAGTACATTTAAGAGAGAGATAAATTTCTAGATTTTAAGGCATCAAGAGATGTGGGGAGGAAGCAGGAATATGGCATCGAAATAGTTATCAGCCATGATCCTACTGAATGGTGGAGAAGGGCTGAAGGGCTGGTATCTATATTCCAAAGGGGCAAAGCCAGTGTCCCTGATTACCAGTGATTACTGAGGGAAGGTGTATTCCTCCAGCAGTGATGTGGGACAGCAGTGAGCTCAATATGGTGCCTTCTGCGTAGACCCCAACATTCATGATATTCAAACATGTCGAGTGATCCTCCAGGAAGAATAGAGGCAGGATGTGAATTCGGGGGATATCACATTCCACCATGAAGCTTTGGCAAGACTGACTGAATGAGGAGGAAAGATCAAATGCCAGTTAGTAATAGTTGGAGAGCAGTGACTTGATTTAACTAATTGGGTGAACCAAGACCAAGGCGGCATCGTTTAGTATTTTCAGTTACCATTCCAGTGTCATAGTCTTCGAGAACTTCATTCTCTTCCACAACGCTGGCAAAGCTGCTGGCATTCGAAGATGATCGCGAGAGATCTTGACCATCATTTAAAACTTTCTGATTTGTTACGGCTCTAAAAGTGAAGGAAACAAACAGTCACCTTCTAGAACCAAGAGTAGGTTACTTTTCATTAATATGTATTTAATGAACAAACCTATTTTTCTGGAGAATCCATTTCTGTTAATGAAGTTTAAAGTGTACATGTTCTATTTTATGATTTCTCAATTGCTATAAAATTAAAATCAGTTCTGCTACATGTATTCACAACCTTCAACTGCATTACAGCCGTTACAGCCAATGTGACCCAGTCAGAGAGCAGTTCATCAGCACGGAGCTGGCATTGGGCCAGAATTTACTGCTCCAGTTACAAAAGCAAATTCAATGTGAAATCAGATTCTGCAAATAAACTAAAGAGAGAGGGAAAGGAAGATTAGATTGAGTGAAAATAAAAGAAAGACAGAATGATAATGTGAAAAGTAATAATAAAGGATTAACAAATGTTAACTTGTACTGGGACAAATCCTACCTTCTATAGAAAGTTTATTTCAAAGCGAGTACAAAAGACAGAAACTTCACACAGTCCAGTACGTTGAGAATAGTCCATAAAACTATAAGAAATAGGAGCAATGCAGGCCATTCAGTCAATTAAGTGTGTTTCATCATTCAACGAGATCATGGCTGATCTGCTAATCCTCAACTTCACTTACTGCCTTTTCCTCATGACCTTGACTTCCCCGTTACTGATTCATCCATCTACTTACACAGACCATAGAACGTAAAGCACAGTACAGGCCATTCAGCCCTCAATGTTGCGCCAACCTGTGAAAATAATCTGATGGCCATCTAACCTACACCGTTCCATTAGTATCCATATGTATGTCCAATGCCCATTTAAATGCCCTTAACATCGGCGAGTCTACTACTGTTGTAGGCAGGCTGTTCCATGCCCCTACTACTCTCTGAGTGAAGAAACTACCCCAATATCTGTCCTAAATCTATCACCCCACAATTTAAAGCTAGATCTCCTCGTGTTAGCCATCACTATCTGAGGAAAAAGGCTCTCACTGTCCACCCTATCTAACCCTCTGATTATCTTATACATCCCGATTAAGTCATCTCTCAACCTTCTTCACTCCAAAGAAAACAGCCTCAGCCTTTCCTCATAAGACCTTCCTTCTTACCAGGCAACATCCTAGTAAATCTCCTCTGAACCCTTTCCAATGTTTCAACATCCTTCCTACAATGCCTACCAGAACCACACGCAATACTCCAGGTGCAGCCGCACCAGTGTCTTGTACAGCTATAGCATGACCTCGTGGCTCCGAAATTCAATGCCCCTACTGATAAACGCCAACACACCATATGCCTTCTTAACAACCCCATCAACCTGGATGGTAACTTTCAGTGAACTATCTCACATGTTTCCACATTAAACTCCATTTGCCACTTCTCAGCCGAGCTCTGCATCTTATCATGTCTCTCTGTAACCCACAACATCCTTTGGCACTATCCACAACTCTGCCTACCTTAGTGTCATCCACAAATTTACTAACCCATCCTTCTAAGCCCACATCCAGATCACTTATAAAAATGACAAACAGCAGTGGCCCCAAAACAAATCCTAGTGGCACACCACTGGTAACTGAACATTTCCAATCAACCACCACCCTCTGTCTTCTTTCAGCTAGCCAATTTCTGATCCAAACCGCTAAATCACCTTCAATCCCTAAACTCTGTATTTTATGTAATAGACTACTGTGTGGAACCTTATCAAATGCATTCAATTTCTGCTTTCAATAGACTTAACGACCCAGCGTCAACATCCCTCTGTGGTAAAGAATTCCACCCCTTCACTACATTCAGACAAAAAAATTCCTCACCTTTGTCTTAAATGGGTGACCCTTTACTCTGAGATGATGCCCTCTGGTCCTAGATTCCCCCTACAAGGGGAAGCCCACCATGTAAGTTTTAACAAAGTCACCGCACATTCTTATAAACCACAATGAGTACAGGGCCAAGCTCCTCAACCTCTCCTCATAAAACAATCCCTCCGTAACAAGGAAAGGTAGTGAACATTCTCTAGACTACCACCACGGCCAGTATATCTTTCCTACAGTAAAGAAACCAAAGTTGTTCACAGTATTCCAGCTGTGATCTCACGAGTATCTTGTATAGTTTTAGCAAGAGCTCCCTATTCTTCAAATCCAATCCATTTGAAATAAAGGCCAAAAGTCTGTTTGTTTTCCTATTGCCTGTGTTTTGTGATTCATATACAAGGATTCCCAAAAATTCCTCTGTGCTGCAGCTTTCTGCAGTCTTTCTCCATTTAATTAATATTCAGTTCCTCGATTCTAAAAACAGTAAAGACACTAGGGGTCCTTTCTTTAGTAAAAGTTAGAGGTGATCTGAGTTGAAACTTTATTGCTGGAACAGCACAGCAGGTCAGGCAGCATCCAGGGAACAGGAGATTCGACGTTTTGGGCACAGGCCCTTCTTCAGGAATGAGTAGAGAGTGTTCAGCAGGAGAAGATAAAAGGTAGGGAGGAGGGACTTGGAGGAGGGGCGTTGGAAATGTGATAG
>NC_057743.1:42221508-42226001 GCF_004010195.1 Chiloscyllium plagiosum | reverse complement strand
GTGGTACGGCGGGAGAGGAAGAAGCGGAGTGCTTTGAGTCCTTCGTGATGGGGGATGGAGGTGTACAGGGACTGGATGTCCATGGTGAAGCTGAGGCGTTGGGGACCGGGGAAGCGGAAATCCTGGAGGAGGTGGAGGGCGTGGGTGGTGTCACGAACGTAGGTGGGGGGTTCTTGGACTAATGGGGACAGGACCGTGTCGAGGTATGCCGAGATGAGTTCGTTTGGGCAGGAGCAGGCTGAGACGATGGGTCGTCCGGGGCAGTCAGGTTTGTGGATTTTGGGCAGGAGGTAGAAACGGGCGGTTCGGGGTTGTGGGACTATGAGGTTGGAGGCGGTGGATGGGAGGTCCCCTGAGGTGATGAGGTTATGGACGGTCTGGGAGATGATGGTTTGGTGGTGGGGGATGGGGTCATGGTCAAAGGGATGGTAGGAGGAGGTATCTGCGAGCTGGCGTTTGGCCTCAGCGGTGTAAAGGTCAGTGCGCCAAACTACTACTGCGCCTCCCTTGTCAGCTGGTTTGATGGTGAGGTTGGGGTTGGAACGGAGGGAGTGGAGGGCTGCGCGTTCCGAGGGTGAGAGGTTGGAGTGGGTGGGGGGAGTGTGGGAGTTCAGGTAGCGGTTAATATCGCGGCGGCAGTTTGCTATGAAGAGGTCGAGGGCAGGTAGGAGGCCAGCACGGGGTGTCCAGGTGGACGGGGTGTGTTGGAGGTGGGAGAAGGGGTCGTCAGAGGGTGGGTGAGAGGTGATCTGACACAGGTCTCTAAAAGTATCAAGTGAATATGAAGGCATGAAGTACGAAGATAGGATAGTGAAGAAGGTGTATGGTATGCATTCCTTTATTGGTCAGTACATTGAGTGTAGCAGTTGGGAGGTCATGTTGCAGCTGTACTGTTTAGGCCACTTTTGAAATATTGCGTGCACTTCTGCTGTCCCTCCTGTCAGAAGGATGTTGTGAAACTTGAAAGGGTTCAGAAAGGATAACTAGACAAAGTCTTTTCCCTGGGGTCGGGGAGTCCAGAACTAGAGGGCATAGGTTTAGGGTGAGGGGGTAAGATATAAAAAGGACCTAAGGGCAACTTTTTCACGCAGAGGATGGTACATGTATGGAATGAGCTGCCAGAGGATGTGGTGGAGGCTGGTACAATTACAACATTTAAAAGGCATCTGGATGGGTATATTAATAAGAAGGGTTTAGAGGAATATGGGCTGGGTGCTGGCAAATGGGACTAGAATAGGTTGACATATCTGGTCGGCATGGACAAGTTGGACCAAAGGGTCTGTTTCCGTGCTATATCTCTCTATGACTATGGTTCAATAGGGTGGCTAAACAGTAGAAGACGTTTATTTGGGGAGGGGTGTGCTCGTCCAAACTTGTGTGTTATAAATTTAAGATAGTCACTGATAAAACCACTAAGGAAATGAGGAAGGATCTTCTTTATGAAGACAGTGTTTAAAATGTGCTCCCACTTGGAGTAATTGAGGAAATCATAAAGATCCATTGATGATGTAGCTGGATCAGTTCAGGCTTGAAGGGCTGAATGGCCTACTCCTGCTCCTATTTCTATGTTTGACAGTGATTGAACTCCTTTTACCTGTAAGTCCAGAAAAATGCTTTCAGAACAAGCCTAATTTCACTTGTCATCTTCCAATGCAGCACTGAGATTTGTCAATGGCAAGAAGATTCTGGAATCACTGAGTGGGTCTGTGAGAGCCAAAATCACCTGAACATACCTATTCTTGGTGGTGGGTATCTCTGGAGAACTCTGATTGGATGAATTATCAGACTTTGGTTCCTGTGAGACGTGCCCACTGTCTGGGGTTTTCTGGGTACTTGACGTGCTCTCTCTGTGGAAATCAAAGAACATGAAAAACTGAACATTTAAAAGCAAATTTACTGCAAGAATGAATTCAGTAATTAAAATTTTATCTCAAGAATTACAATGACATTCAAAATCTGTCAGGGAGCAGTCTGAAATGTCTATAGTGAAGTAGAGTCATAGAGGTATACAGCATGGAAACAGACCCTTCGGTCCAAATCATCCATGCTGACCAAACATCCCAGTCTCATTTGCCAGCACTTGGCCCATATCCCTCTAAACCCTTCCTATTCATATACCCATCCAGATGCTTTTAAATGTTGTAATTGTACCAGCCTCCATCACTTCCTCTGGCAGCTCATTCCATACACACACCACCCTCTGCATGAACAATTTGCCCCTCAGCTCCTATTTATGCTTTCCCTCTCACCTTAAACCAACTCCTCTATCCCGGGGGAAAAGACCTTGTCTATTTACTCTCTCCATGCCCCTCATGATTTTATAAACCTTTATAAGGTCACCCCTCAGCCTCCGACACTCAAGGGAAAACAGCCCCAGCTTGTTCAGCCTCTCCCTATAGCTCAAGCCCTCGAACCCTGGCAACATCCTTGTAAATCTTTTCTGAACCCTTTCAAGTTTCATAACATCCTTCCTATAGAAAGGAGATTAGAATTGCACACAATATTCCAAAAGAGATGTCACCAATGTCTTGTACAGCTGCAACATGACCTCCCAACTCCTGTACTCAATATTATGACCAATGAAGGCAAACATACAAAACACCTTCTTCACCACCTTCTTTTCTCAGTGATGATCTTAAATGTACGTTCTTCAATTATCCACTCAGTAAACTATGCTAGTAGTTTTCCAGGAAAACAGAACTGCATTTTTATAGCACACTTCATGATTTCAGGATAGCCTGAAGCACTTTGCAGACACTGAAATAGTTTCAAATGTAGTCACTGTTATCTTGTATGAAATCTGGGAGTTAATTTGTGTGCAGCAAGCTCCCACAAACAGCACTGTAATAACAATAGAGTGTCTGTCCTGAGGTGTTTGCTCATGGTTAGATGTTGCCTAGAACATCAGGAGATCTCCCACACTCTTCTTCAACTACTGCCATGGTCATTCGAAAAAACAGCCAGGCCGTGGCTTTGTGTATCCTTGGAAAGAGGTACCTTTACATACAGCTCTGCTTCAGTGTTTAATACTGTACCCTGACATATCCATACACTGAAGCAGGAGGAGAAGTTGTTTTGAGATATAGTCATCTCATTGTTAACATGTAACTCAGTATAAACATTGGTTTCCTACCTCCCATTCTGGATCCTCTCCCTAGCCTGTAGCCAACTCCAAAATGGGGGAAAAAAAAATCAGACTTCTTTTAAAATAAAAGACAAAAGACAAATATTGTCCACAAGGGGCATAATTAGATTAACTGAAAACCAAACACCAAAGGAGAGAAACTAATGGAGGAGAGGGGAGGTTAAATTAAAATAGAGTTGGGTGGGGATATAATGCACCCCTGAAACGCCGACCACTCATCTCCCTCCACCACCACCCTCTCCCCCAACCCACTCAGAGTTGTAGATATGTACAGCATGAAAACAGACCCTTCGGTCCAACTCGTCCATGCCAACCAGATATCCGAACCCAATCTAGTCCCACCTACCAGCACCCGGCCCATATCCCTCCAAACCCTTCCTATTCATATACCCATCCAAATGTCTCTTAAATGTTGCAATTGTACCAGCCTCCACCACTTCCTCTGGCAGCTCATTCCATTCACATACCACCCTCTGTGTGAAAAAGTTGCCTCTTAGGTCGTTTTATATCTTTCCCCTCTCACCCTAAACCTAGACCCTCTAGTTCTGGACTCCCCGACCCCAGGGGAGTTGATTTGTTGATTTGTTGATTTATCCTATTCAGGCCCCTCGTAATTTTGTAAACCTCTAGAAGGTCACCCCTCAGCCGCCGACGTTCCAGGGAAAACAGCCCCAGCCTGTTCAGCCTCTCCCTATAGCTCAAATCCTCCAACCCTGGCAACATCCTTGTAAATCATTTCTGAACCCTTTCAAGTTTCATAACATCTTTCCGATAGGAAGGAGACCAGAATTACACACCGCTCCCAGAAAACCTCAAGGGTACCAGTGGAAAAGCTCAACTGGTTTTTATACGTCAATGTTCAACTCTTCCTTCTTCTCATAAACATAAATTTTCTTACATAAAACTCACCTTTTCTTTTCCCCATCGCCAAATCACCAGTGGTTTATTTTTCATCTATGAAGCACCACCAATAAATCACTCATGTTCCAATTAAATCATTTGTGTGTGAAGTCTGTTAAAGGTAGTGCAGATGGTGAAAGGTGAGGGACAGGTAGGGGGTGCAGAAATCAGCTCACTGTTAAACTCCATTGAGCATCAGTTGCTCCTAATGACCACTGACATGCTCCAGTGACCTGCATGTCTAACATTGTCACTGGAGTGTTAATCCTGAGCAAGGGTTCATGACTCAGGGAACTCAATATCATAGAACATAGAACATAGAACATAGAAGAATACAGCGCAGTACAGGCCCTTCGGCCCTCGATGTTGCGCCGATCCAAGCCCACCTAACCTACACTAGCCCACTATCCTCCATATGCCTATCCAACGCCCGCTTAAATGCCCATAA
>NC_057743.1:42218553-42220294 GCF_004010195.1 Chiloscyllium plagiosum | reverse complement strand
TCACATTGACAACAATGTCCTGTTTCTGATTGAATACTGATGAAAAGTATTCATTCAGTGTCTCCCCAATATCTTCAGCCTCCACACGTGACTTCCCACTACTATCCTTGACTGGATCTATTCCTACCCTAGTCATTCTTTTATTCCTGACATACCTATAGAAAGCCTTAGGGTTTTCCCTAATCCTACCAACTAAGGACCTTTCATGTCCCCTCCTTGCTGCTCTTAGCTCTCTCTTCAGGTCCTTCCTTTCAATTCAGAGGCAAGTATGATATCACTGAGTCAGGATTAGCAGACTTCATGACATTGAATGAATGGAGTTTCTCAAGCTCAAGTAAAAGAACATGAGGATTTTCAGATTCTCCTCATGAAACCTCTCATGCCCTTGGCCCGTGGCCATATTGCTGACAGCTCCTTGACAGATTATTCCTGTATCCTTTCAATGACCTTGTCATGTTCCTCAAAGCAGGACCACAGCATAATCAGAGGTTTTTAAGGGATATGACATCACTGTTGTGTTCTTTATGCCCATTTTATAAAGCCTATGATGTCTTTGCATTTTTAAAGAAAAATTGATCAACTTGTCCTTCCACTTTTACACATTTCAGCCTTAAGAATTACATCCTTCTGAACCATTTAAGGTTTTGACCAGTTAGCTTACGCTTTATTTTATTCTCCCTCTCAAGACCAACCCCTCACATTAAACCATCACCTCACATTAAATGTTATCCAATATCTGTTTAATCTCTTAACTCCTTTCTGTTCTCTTCTATGAAGGCTGATGTAGGGTATAGATTTACAGAGCTGAAAAACGTGTTGCTAGAAAAGCGCAGCAGGTCAGGCAGCATCCAAGGAGGAGAATCGACGTTTCGGGTATAAGCCCTTCTTCAGGAATCGCAGTAGGTTACCTACTGAGAATCCTCTTGCAAGGATGCCTTCCTTGAAGAAGCTCTCTTCCTCCCTCTACATTCCTGAAGAAGGGCTTATGCCCGAAACATTGATTCTGCTGTTCCTTGGATGCTGCCTGACCTGCTGCGCTTTTCCAGCAACACATTTTTCAGCTCTGATCTCCAGCATCTGCAGTCCTCACTTTCTCCTATAGATTTACAGAGCCAACAGTAGCCCCAAATTGTGACACAAATATTCTGTGTGCACCAGCAACAATTTTGACTTTCATTATTGTTGTGTTTTCCTTCCTTAAGAAGTTCTGTATTGGAACTGTGAGGATTTGAAAACTACTGATAGTTTTACATCAGTGAAGGAGAGACCCGCTGTTATGATACTCAGAAAAGAAGTAAAATAAAGGATTTAAAGTAAGGAAGGAATTAGTAGCAGGATTTGGAGAAGTTCACAACTGGCTAAATCCAGAAAATCAGAACCAGAATAATTATTTTGAACTGAGGTAAAATGTTATATTCAGTGAAGTGGTCTTAGAACATAGAGAACATAGAACAGTACAGCACAGAACAGGCCCTTCAGCCCACGATGTTGTGCCGACCATTGATCCTCATGTACGCACCCTCAAATTTCTGTGACCATATGCATGTCCAGGAGTCTCTTAAATATCCCCAACGACCCTGCCTCCACATCTACTGCTGGCAACGCATTCCATGCTCTCACAACTCTCTGTTTAAAGAACCCGCCTCTGACATCCCCTCTATACTTTCCTCCAACCAGCTTAAAACTATGACCCCTCGTGTTAGTCATTTCTGCCCTGGGAAATAGTCTCTGGCTATCGACT
>NC_057743.1:42196426-42216460 GCF_004010195.1 Chiloscyllium plagiosum | reverse complement strand
TGAGTTAGGAAACCCTCCTGAGCACACCTTACAAAAACAGCTCCATTCAAATCTTCTGCTCGAAGGAGGTTCCAATCAATATTGGGAAAGTTAAAGTCACCCATTACAACAACCCTACTACGTCCACACTTTTCCAAAATGGTATGGACGGAAGGCCTTATGAGGAAAGGCTGAGGGATTTTTTTTTGGATCAATATTGGGAAAGTTAAAGTCACCCATTACAACAACCCTACTACGTCCACACTTTTCCAAAATCTACTGACCTATGCTTTCTTCCATCTCCCTGCTGCTATTGGGGGTCCTGTAGTAAACCCCTAAAGAGGTGACTGCTCCCTTGCTGTTCCTAATTTCCACCCATACTGACTCGTTGGCAGATCTTCCTCGACAATGGAAGCTTCTGTAGCTGTGATACCCTCTCTGATTAGTAGTGTTACACCCCTTCCTTTTTTTCCCCCTCCCTATTCTTTTTAAATGCTCTAAACCCTGGAACATCCAGCAACCATTCCTGCCCCTGAGAAACCCATGTCTCTGTTATGGCCACAACATCATAGCACCAGGTACTGATCCATGCTCTAAGTTCGTCACTTTTATTCCTGGTACTCCTTGCGTTAAAGCAAACACACTTTAACTGATCCCTTGGTTCCTTCCCAGTAGCTGGTCTACCTCTTGCTATTGCCTCATCGGCATCAACTCTCACCTCCAGTATACAGCTCAGGTTCCCACCCCCCTGCCAAACTAGTTTAACCCTCTCGAACTACTCGAGCAAACCTTCCACCCAGGACATTGGTCCCCTTCCAGCTCAGATGCAACCCGTCCTTCATGTACAGGTCCCACCTTCCCCAGAAGGCATCCCAATTATCTACATATCTGAAGCCCTCCCTCCTACACCAGCTGCGCAGCCACGTGTTGAGCTGCACCCGCTCCCTGTTCCTCGCCTCGCTATCTCGTGGCATCGGTAGTAAACTAGAGAACACTACTCTTTCGTCCTGCTTTGCAGCTCCTATCCTAACTCCTTATTGTCATTAAGAACATACACAGATAGAGAAAGTCATTCAGTTCTTCCACCTGGACAGCATGTGCCGCCCCCTCCCTACCAAATAGTATCCAGTAATTCCCTAAATGACTGGAGAATTGTAATCTCAACTAATCTAATCAAACTCTACTTCAAATGCACACTGTGTATGTGAGGAGCTAATTTTAAAATTTTTTTTACCAGCGTGATGGCTTCCTGACAATTTTAAATTCACCTTTCCCACATCACTTCTCAAAGATTTCTTCTGAAATCACTCCCTTCACCAGGTTGAAAAGGTTTATTGATGTGAGCTCATTGCTGTCAATATCTAATAGTTGATGAAACAGTAGGTTTCTTTGGCCATCAGAATTACTTAACAAAAGATACATTTCACAATTAGTCTGTTGTTTTTCAAATCACCAAACTGAAAAAGCAAGAGGGGGTTTCAAAGTCTCTGTGATAACTGGAGCAAAATGAAATGATCAGGATTCTCCTGGGTGCTGAACAATTCCACTAGAGTTCCCATAACAGACAGGTGGCCTGCGGTTTTATTGTAGCCAAAAACTTGGATAATGTAACATATTTCTTCATCCAACACTATTGCTTTCAACATGAACTGGACTTGATCCAGCAGCCTCATTAAATAACACAGTCTTCCTGTCAAAATTTCCATTTGTTAGAAATACATCATGTGATCATGAAAATTGAGTTGAAATATATCCCACCCATCACTTGGGCCTGATCTTGACCTGATGATGTGATTATCTGATTTGCTTTCTGTACCAAAATCAATAAAGATCTGTGAAAAACATATTAAAAATTCCCTTTAATGCTACAGAACATAAAAAAGTATTCTGGACTACCCACCCCCCACCCCAATAAAATCTCTGTATTCCTCTGATACAAGCCCAGATGTGCTTCCTGCCTTTACATTCAGTATCAGCAGACCATGCAATCAGTGTCACGTCTGTGCATTTTCCAACTCATCAACACCCACCAACAGTGCCCTGCTCTCCTGGTTTACATTTCTGATGTGGAGGTGCCAGTGTTGAACTGGGGTGAACAAAATTTACATTCGTCATGATGGACTGAATAATGTTCTTCTTCCCAGTAATAGATTAGATTAGATTACTTACAGTGTGGAAACAGGCCCTTTGGCCCAACAAGTCCACACCGACCCGCCGAAGCGCAACCCACCCATACCCCTACATTTACCCCTTACCTAACACTACGGGCAATTTAGCATGGCCGATTCACCTGACCTGCACATTTTTGGACTGTGGGAGGAAACCGGAGCACCCGGAGGAAACCCACGCAGAAACTGGGAGAACGTGCAAACTCCACACAGTCAGTCGCCTGAGGCGGGAATTGAACCCAGGTCTCTGGCGCTGTGAGGCAGCAGTGCTAACAATGACTCTGTCAACGTCTCAGAGAGATAACGGTTCAGGTCACCTTTCAGTCTGAAATGTTCATCAAATCCATAACATTACACTTTTATGGAAGCGGTTTAATGGAAACAATGGTGCAATGGTTTTCCCAGTAAAACTGTACTGTAGCAAAACAGCAAATACTGACTCGCACCTTCTCTCCACCACCTCTTGAATGTTCTCTATTCCGATGGCACTGCTGCGGCGGGAGCTGAAAGGTCCGGATTTCTTCCTTGTTGGGCTTTTCCCCGGAATAATCAATGACTGTGAAAATATATTTAGTGTCATACACCCAACAGAAAATACATGCAACTGGCCTCATATTATAATACTGCATAATGGACCATTTCAGCATACATTGATTTGCATGCAGTTATATTTCAAAATCAATAGGTGTGCTAAAAAAAAAATCACATTTATTTATGGGAGTTTCCTGTGCACAAAGGTTGCCCAGGTGTATTGTTTAGTGACATTGCAAAAATGGAACCTTTACCATGACAGGTCTCTCACCAATGCAGAAACATTTTGATTACAGTGAGTTTACATTGGGCAAACAAGCTGGGACTAGAGAATTAATAACATCCAGATAAGGGAACAAACAATTATGCATTTGTTTGATGTTCATGTCCCCGTTATTTAATAGAGCCTCTAATTTAATTAAAATATCCAAATACTTGAAGTGTTTGTTTGATCTTACTGGAAGAGGGATTTCCCAGCTCATTGCTTAACCATGGGGTTTCCAACACTGGTTAAGTAACAGGGAAAATCTATTTATTTAAAGTATTTAATTCTTATGTGACTGCTAATCCTTAGAATTCTTTTGGGATTTTGGTGGAAAATATTAATTATTCATTTTGCTTTTTAATCATTCCATTTCCAACTAATATCCTTGGCCTTTTATCAGCTCTTTAGCTCTGGCCTTGACCTGATGTTGAACTTCATTTAGTAATTGAACAAAAGACAAAGATCTTTCCCAGGACTCTCCCCAGTGTCATCCCCATGCAGGATGCAGGGCTCCACCCGAAAGGTGCTGATTTCAATGTTGCTCCGGGAGAATGAAGGTGGATTTTAGTCTATGCAACAGGCAATGATCCTTTCTCGTTTCTTTCTCTCTCCCACTACCACCATTCCATTCCTACTATTTGGCCTCCACCAGAGTTTCAAATGCATCACAGATGTTGGGCATGAAATTAGAACTAACATTGAGAGGAGCAAATTTGGCCACACTGAGAAACCTAAGGATCAAAACCAGCTTTTTATTCCAAAATAAGGCAAAACCAGGTTTCATAGGAGTTTGTGTCAAATGTCTATTGTTTTATATAACTCATAACATGAATCAACAAGTCAGAATTTGCTGCTTATAATTTCATGGACATTTACTCATGTTATTTTAAGGATTTAGAGCCCATGTGAAATTATCTTGAGAAAATGTCAATGCATGTCCGCTCCTTAGCGAAGCATCTTTATGTCCCATGTTTGCAGAACTGTTGAGTCCCACTGTATTTGCTCTTTTGAACCAAGGAACATGTTTCCATGCTCCTCAGGGCAAGTCTGTTTGACATTAAATGAGGTTGAGTTAAGACTGGAAAAGGCTGAGCACTAGCTGTCATACCTTCTGTGCACTTAGTTCCATCAAGATGTGTGAAAATCAGAGGAATACCAACAGATTTTAAACAAGTTAATGTAACACCATCTCTGAAATTATTAGTAAACACATTTAACAGTTACATCAATAACTTAACTATTACACATGTGACATCAAAATAAAACAACATCTGTAGTTCTTAAAAATTAATAAAATTCAACTTCATCCTTTTGTTATAGGAGGGATCTCTCTCCATTTTTCACCTGACATGTTTCCAAAAAATTATAAATAATCTGTGCTACAACCATCAGGATTTCTTCCCCACCCCTGCTAAAAGGCATTCCTCCTCAACGATCACCCATGTCCCACTCTCACCACCACCCCACCCCCACCACCACCCTACCCACGATTCCCCCAACCCACCAAGCCCGGGGTCTGGCTCAGGCAAAAGCCAACAAGTATTAAAGGTTCAAGATGACTTTGATACTTTCACTTACATTTATTTCCTGGTATCTACCAAGTTAATTAGTTTAGAAAAGAGAAGCTTTTCCTCCATTCTGAGAATTTTCTGCTGCCCATTCTATTCCAAAACTGATGGCCCCTCTGTATTCCTGCAGCCAAATCCTACCGTCCTAACTTTGCAATGTTAGGTAGCTTTTGGTAATCTTCCAAACATCCCTCATGGTTAAAGCTCTCACCTAAAACATAGTTGTTTCATTAGTAGGAGACTGTCTCTAGTACTTTGCATTTCAGCAGATTGTAATTCATTTGTCAATACCTCAGACATCCTGAAGGCTTTTTGCTGGGGTTGGTAATGTGCAGTTTGGGAAAAAAATCTCCTTAAATAGGTTTTCAGCACAGCCCATGGGTATTAATCGATCATTCATTTCGAACTAATGTTCTTTTAATTCATGATTTGGTTCTTACTATTCAAGAGTGTGGTGCTGGAAAAGCACAGCAGGTCAGGCAGCATCCGAGGAGCGGGAAAATCGATGTTTCGGGCAGGAGCCCTTCATCAAGAATGAGGCTAGAAGCCTCGAACCTGGTGAGATAAATGGGAAGAGGGTGGGGTGGGGCTGGGGAGAAGGTAGCAAAGAGTACAATAGATGAATGGGGGTGGGGATGGAGGTGATAGGTCAGAGAGGAGGTGGAGCGAGCGAATAGATGGGAAGGAAGATTGACAGGTGGGATAGATCATGAGGACAGTGCTGAACTGGAAGGTTAGAACTGGTGTAAGGTGGAGGAAGGGGAAATGAGGAAACTGATGAACTGATGCCCTGGGGTTGAAGTGTTCCGAGGCGGAAGATGAGGCGTTCTTCCTCCAGGCATCGGGTGGTAACGGAGTGGCAGTGAAGGAGGCCCAGGACCTGCATGTCCTCAGCAGAGTGGGAGGCGGAGTTGAAGTGTTTGGCCACAGGGCGGTGTGGTTGGTTGGTGCAGGTGTCCCGGAGATGTTCTCTGAAGCGCTGTGAGTAGGCGTCCTGTCTCCCCAATGTAAAGGAGACCACATCGGGAGCAACGGATACAATAAATGACGTGTGTGGATGTGCAGGTGAAACTTTGATGGATGTGGAAGGCTCCTTTGGGGCTTTGGATGGAGGTGAGGGGAGAGGTGTGGGTGCAGGTTTTGCAATTCCTGCGGTGGCAGGGGAAGCTGCTAGGAGGGGTGGGTGGGTTGTTGGGGGGGGGCGTAGAGCTAACGAGGGAGTTGCGGAGGGAACAGTTTTTACGGGAAGTGGATAGGGGTAGGGAGGGAAATATATCTCTGGTGGTGGAGTCTGCTTGTTGGTGGCGGAAATGGCGGAGGATGATGCGATGTATCAGGAGGTTGGTGGGGTGGAAGGTGAGGACTAGGGGTTTTCTGTCCTTGTTGTGATTAGAGGGATGGGGTTCAAGGGCAGAGATGCGGGAAGTGGATGAGATGCGCTGGAGGGCATCATCAACCATGTTGGAGGGGCTATTTTCCTTCCCACCTATCCGCTCCACCCTCCTCTCTGACCTACCATCATTACCTCCACCTCCATCCACCTATTGCACTCTCAGCTACCTTCCCCCTAGCCACCCATGCCCCCCATCTAACTCCGTCATCTATCTCTCCACACCCAAAGCTTCCAGCCTCATTCCTGATGAAGGGCTTTTGCCCAAAATATCGACTCTCCTGCTCCTCGGATGCTGCCTGACCTGCTGTGCTTTTCCAGCATCACACTCTCGACCCTAATCTCCAGCATCTGCAGTCCTTGCTTTTGCTTTTCTTACTCTTCTGTTCTCCCAATCCATTTGTTTCCAAGGTCTGTAACTCCTTGACTTATCGCATAAGCTAACTTACTCTTTCACTGATGATTCAAATCTGGATTCCTCAGGGTCCAGGCCACACAACCCTCACTCCTCACATACTCCAGTGGTTCTGAACGATCCAAACCTCCTCATGTTTAGACCATTTAGGGAAGAAATAAAAATGCTACTTCTTTCAGCTTTTTGGAAGCAAAGTGTGGCTGTCCCTTATATCTCTAACTAACAACTGTTGTCTCTTACTTCCTGCCCGTCATTACCATTGACACTTGACTTCTCCTATTTCCTGTTTTCCCATGTTTATACCCCATTTTCAATTTCCTGTTTCAATCCCCTTCTTTTCCAATTAAATCTAAAGGCTTCAATGAAACTGCTGTTAGTTGACCTGATACTGGTTGGCACTGGTTCTTTGATGGGACCATTGTTTCCCTGTCTTATCTTGTTCTATGCTGCAAGTTTGGCTTTAGTCATCTCTTCTTTGAAACATCTTAATTTGTCTCTCAAAACTTCTCAGTCTTGGTTATTTTATGCTTCCTCCTGCTTGGATCATCTTGGAACTGAAATCAGGACTTGTTTCTTTTCCACTCCTCACAGACTTTTGCAAGCTGAAAATTAGTATAATCCAACCACTACTTCTAAACATTAATGTTTTAAACCATTGGTTGAGTTTGAAATTATAGACTTGGTCCTTTACTTTCAGCAAAATATTAAACTGTTAAAAAAAAGAAAGTGATGAATTATATACAAGTGAATAGTACCTACCAGTTATTTGCATACAACATGAACCAAGTATTTCAATGTTAGTAAACATTAATAATCATTGACTCATACACAAATTAACAAATTAATAATGGATTAGTGTTTATTAATCAATGATTATTGAGTTTAGTGCTATATTCATCATAATTAAAATGCAAACAATAAATCATTAGCTAAATAACATTTAAAAAAATCAGATCATGCAGTAATTTAAAAATCAAATGCTCATCACCCAATTTATCCAGAGGAGTGACTTTAGTTTGTAGCTGCAGCAATATAGTGACAGGATGTTAGTGACAACTCTCTATTGCTAAAGTACTCTTCACTCCTGATGGAATAATGCAGTCTGCTGAAGTGGTCATCTGCTACTCCCAGTGTACTTAGCCTCACATTGACCCCTGCAACGGTCCATGTGATGAGTGATTAGCAGTGACAGCACATCAGCTCGAGGCGCAGGTGAGATCTCAGTCCATCACCAGGAGCATGGCAAGTCAGTGTCTCTATCATCTCATCTTCTGACTGGGCAGCCTACAGCCCGGAGGGCTTAACATTGTGTTCTCCAATTTCAAATAACCTCCTTTCCATCCCCCGACTCCCTTCACAGCCCCTCCCTGCCACTAACCGGATGCATTCCTCCCATTGACCAATCAGGTCGTACCCTCTACCTGACTTCACCTATCCCCACTTCACCACCATACCCCCACCAACCCCTTTATCTGCAACTCACCCCACACCCACTCCCAGTCCTGAAGAAGGGTTACACACGAAACATCAACTTCTGCATCTCCTGACGCTGCCTGGCTTGCTGTGTTCTTCCAGCCTCCTGCCTGTTTACTCTCTATCAATGGGCAGTCATCCTGTCACACTTCATCTGTCCAACTGTTCTTCTCTGTCTTTGGGCTCTATTTCCACTTATCGTTTACTCCTCATCACTTCCCCCAACCCTAATGTCTGCATATAAATCAACATTTCCCTAGCTACTATCAGTTCTGAGGAAGGGTAACTGGACCCAAAACATTAACTCTGATTTCTCTCCACAGATGCTGTCAGACCTGCTGAGCTTTTCCAGCATGTTCTGTTTTCATTTCTGACTTCCAGTGTCCAAAGCTGTTTCAGTTTTTATCCTGTCACACTTCCTGCTATCTCATGACAGAAATGGCCAATAAGCAGCTCACCCTTTCCCATTGAGTGAAGAACTCTGCACAGGGGCAGAAGGGTGATGCAAAACAAGGAGAAAAGAATTGACCTGGAGAGACCTTCCTGTATCTCGGGCTCGGATCACCAGTTCACCAGGCTGATATGGTTGTTAAGAAGGGGTATGGTGTTTTAGCTTTTATTGGTAGAGGGATTGAGTTTCGGAGCCATGAGGTCATGCTGCAGCTGTAAAAAAATTCTGGTGCGGCCGCACTTGGCGTGTTGTGTATGGTTCTGGTCATTGCATTATAGGAAGGATGTGGAAGCTTTGGAAAGGATTCAGAGGAAATTTACCAGGATGTGCCTGATATGGAGAGAAGGTCTTACAAGGAAAGGCTGAGGGACTTGAGGCTACTTTCGTTTGAGAGAAGGAGGTTGAGTGGTGACTTAAGTTGCGGCTGTACAGGGCATTGGTTAGGCTACTGTTGGAATATTGTGTGCAATTCTGGTCTCCTTCCTATCGGAAAGATGTTGTGAAACTTGAAAGGGCTCAGAAAAGATTTACAAGGATGTTGCCAGGGTTGGAGGATTTGAGCTACAGGGAGAGGCTGAATAGGCTGGAGCATTGGAGGCTGAGGGGTGACCTTATAGAGGTTTACAAAATTATGAGGGGCATGGATAGGGTAAATAGGCAAAGTCTTTTCCCTGGGGTGGGGGAGTCTAGAACTAGAGGGCATAGGTTTAGGGTGAGAGGGGCAAGATATAAAAGAGACCTAAGGGGCAACTTTTTCACAAAGAGGGTGGTACGGGTATGGAATGAGCTGCCAGAGGAAGTGGTGGAGGCTGGTACAATTACAACATTTAAAGGGCATTTGGATGGGTATATGAATAGGAAGGGTTTAGAGGGATATGGGCCGGGTGCTGGCAGGTGGGACTAGATTGGGTTGGGATATCTGGTCGGCATGGACGGGTTGGACCGAAGGGTCTGTTTCCGTGCTGTACACCTCTATGACTCTATAATTAGATTAGATTACTTACAGTGTGGAAACAGGCCCTTCGGCCCAACAAGTCCACACTGCCCCGCCGAAGCGCAACCCACCCATACCCCCACATCTATGTGCCCGAAACGTCGAATCCTCTGTTCCCTAGATGCTGCCTGACCTGCTGTGCTGTTCCAGCAATAAAGTTTCAGCACCCCACATCTACCCCCTACCTAACACTATGGGCAATTTAGCATGGCCAATTCACCTGACCTGCACATCTTTGGGGGTTGGGATATCTGGTCGGCATGGACGGGTTGGACCGAAGGGTCTGTTTCCATGCTGTACACCTCTATGACTCTATAATAGATACATACAAGATGATCAGAAGGTTAGATCGGGTGGACAGTGAGAGCCTTTTTCCTTGGTCGGTGATGGCTAGCACAAGGGGACATAGCTTTAAATTGAGGGGTGATAGATATAGGATAGATGTCAGAGGTAGGTTCTTTACTCAGAGAGTAGTAGGGGCGTGGAACAGTAGTAGATTTGTCAACTTTAAGGGCATTTAAATGGTCATTGGATAAACTATGGATGAAAATGGAATAGTGTAATTTAAACGGGCTTCAGATTGGTTTCACAGGTCGGCACAACATCACGGGCAGAAGGGTCTGTACTGCGTTGTAATGTTCTAAGTTCTAATAGGAAACACCGGACATCTGAGTGGATCTGAAACTGCTCCTTTCATAACCTGTGCTCTGAGCTGCCTCATTTCTGTACCCACTGACCCAGGAAACTCTCCCATATTGTGAAGGCGTGGCTCTGATAGCTGTCAAAATCTCTCGGACAGTAGTTTAGCATTGTTGTTACTAACCAGTCACTATTTGAACAATGCAGTGAAGACATCCCTTAAAAGTCAATTCCCAAGACTTTGTTAAACTTGATTGTCATTGAGGTTGGTCATGCATCGGGCAAATTAATTGAAATCAATGCATCCATGACTATTATATTTAGAAACCATCTCCTCAGACAGTCAGAAAGCTGACTTTGTAGCTTGTACTTAAATCTTTTGGTTTTCTCCAAGTCTCATATATCTGTTCAAATAAAGAAGGTTTTGGAGTACAGGCTGCAAGGCCAGCATTGAAACATTAGGAAAAGATGCTCTAAATATAGAGATGGTGTTTTGAAACATTTAAAAGCAACTTGCTCCTATAAAAATAACAAACTCATGCAGCAGACTTGAATCAGTGAGCATGCGGTGAGCATCACACATGAGAAGCAGGATTGAACAAGAAACAGGAAAGTGAGTGTAAAGCATAAACCTCTTCTATTGTTCCTATGCCTATAGCACTGCCTCGACGTCCGTGCTTAGTTGGGCTTTTTCCAGGCACAAGCAACGACTAAGGAAAGGGAAAGGAGAAAATACAAAATGAATCATGCATAGCTTTCCTCACAACAAAGACTTATGACGACTTACAAGAATGGCACCAAGAAGTGAAAATTATGGAGTGGGGGGTGGAGGTGGATGCAAAAGATCCAAAGAAATTGCAGCTGTTTTACCAGACATGAATGAATATTTGGAACTGAAACTTGTACCCTGGGTTTTGGATCCAGTGTAACTGAAGTGGTTCATTTGAAACACCATGAAGTACATATTTGCAATATTTTTCAAACGGATTGTTTTTCCTTTGCTTCCTGTTGAGTCCCCAACCTTTCAAACCAACCCAAGGCCAAGAGGAGAGGATAGAGATTTCTCAACCAGACCTCAGCTAGTGTCATGGTGTAGGGGGCTGCAAAAGGCAGAAAAACAGCTTTGTGACTCACCTTGATTCCCCTCCCAGCAGAATATAAGGTCTTCATTTGGTGCTTCCCTAAAGCACAGTGCGAGAGTGGGAGCTCATTACACAGCAGGTCACAGACACAATCTGCATCCCACTCCCAGACAGTTAATCTATATATTGCTTTGCATGGAATCTACATGTTCTGCTTAAACCACAAAGCAGCTGCAATGTTAGTGAACTGTAAACCTGATAAATCTGAAGAGCAATCACACTTAGAACTCTTAGTGAGAACTCTCAATGTACATCCATCTTGAACAGTGACATATAGTCACCTTCCCAACTGCTGGTTAAAGCAGCAGCATTACCAGCCTGCTAGTTTGGATTAGGTGGTCTGATTTCTTGAAGAGAGTTTTGGAAATCTCTAAATAATAAATGGAAGTGCAATTCTTTGCATATTAATTAACAATGTTTTCATTGGACTTACATCACCCAAAGTTACACCTTACAGACAGTACGGTGGCAATTTTATTGTATCATTTTAGACTTTGCAACGGGTTAATCCGGTGGACTACTATTAAATAAATCGCGAGGTAGAAAAGAAACTATTACAATATTCATGTGGGACTTCAATATGCAGGTGGACTGGGAAAATCAGGCTGATTATAGATCCCAAAAAAAAGAATTTGTGGAATGTCAAAGAGATGGTTTTTTTGGAGCAGCTTGTGATAGAGCCCAGTAGAGAGCAAGCAATTCTGGATTTGATGACATGGAATGAGGCAAACCTGATTAGGAAGCTTAAGGTGAAGGAACCCCCTAGGGGGCAGTGATCATAATATGATAGAATTCACCCAGCAGTTTGAGAGGGAGAAGCCAGAGTCATTTGTAATTTGTCATTACAAATTGAGTAAAACTAACTACAGAGATATGAGGGAGGAGCTGGGCAGAGTTGATTGGATGGGGAATCTGGCAGGGAAGATGGTGGAGCAGCAATGGCAGGAGTTTCTGGAGATAATTCGGGAGCACAGCAGAGATACATTCAGAGGAAGAAGAAGCACACTGAGGGCAGGACAAGACGACAAGGGAAGTCAGCTCAAAACAAAGCATATAATGTGGTGAAGCTAAGTGGGAAGTCAGAGGATTGGGAAGTCTTTGAACACCAGCAAAAAAAGCAATAAAAGAGGAGAAGGTGACATCTGACAGTAAGCTAGCTGGTAATATAAAGGAAGATTACAATAGAACGTTTAGAAATACAAAAGGTAAGAGAAAGCCAACAGTGGATACTGGACTGCTGGAAAATGAGACAGGAAAAGGAGTAATGGGGAATGAAGAATTGGAGCAGGAACTGAACAGATACTTTCCACAAACTGACTGTGTGGAGTTTGCACATTCTCCCCGTGTCTGCGTGGGTTTCCTCCGGGTGCTCCGGTTTCCTCCCACAGTTCCAAAGATGTGCAGGTCAGGTGAATTGGCCATGCTAAATTGTCCGTAGTGTTAGGTAAGGGGTAAATGTAGGGGTATGGGTGGTTTGCGCTTCGGCGGGTCGGTGTGGACTTGTTGGGCCGAAGGGCCTGTTTCCACACTGTAAAGTAATCTAAGTAATCTAATCTAATCTAATTCTCACAATGGAAGACACCATCGGCATATCAGAACTTCAAGAGAGTCAGGGCCAGAGGTACGCGTAGTGGCCATCACTTAAGAAAAGGTGCTGGGGAAGCTGAAATATCCAAAAGTGAATAAATCACCTTGACCAGATGGATGACACCCTGGGGTTCTCAAGGAGTTAGCTGAGGAGATTGTGGGAGTAATTGGTGGAGCTCTTTCAGGAATCACTGGAGTCAGGGAGGGTCTCAGAGGACTGGAAAATGACTAATATAACACCCCTGTTTAGGAAGGGAGGGAGGTAGAAGACAGGAAATTATAGGTTGGTTAGCCTGACCTTGGTCATCAGTAAGAATTGAGTGTCCACCCTTAAGGATGAGACTGTGAAGTACTTGGAGGTGCATGGTAAAATAGAGCTGAGTCAAGGGGAGGTTGCGCCTGACAAATCTGTTAGAATTCTTTGAGGAGGTACTGAGCAAGTTAGACAAAGGAGATCCAGTGGAAATGATCTATTTGGATTTCCAGAGGCCCATGAGAAGGTGCTGCACAGGAGCTAAATAAGAGCCCATTGTATAAGGGGCAAGGTACTGACATGGATGGAGGATTAGTTGACTGATAGAAGGCACAGAGTGGGGATAAAGGAGTCTTTTCCAGGATTGCAATCAGTGACTAATGGGACCACAACTATTCACATTATACGTTAATGGACTGGACAAAGGAATTGAGGGTATTGTTGCTATATTTCCAGATGACACAAAGACAGATGGAGGGACAGGTAGTGCTGAGGAGGTGGGGAGACTACAAAGGACTTGGTCAGGCTGGGAGAGTGACAGGTGGAATACTGCGTGGGTAGGTGTGAGGTTATGCATTTTAGTAGGAGGAATAGAGGCATAGATTATTTTATAAATGGAGAAAGACTTTGGAAATCTGAAGCACAAAGAGACCTGGGCGTCCTAGTTCAGGATTTTCTTAAGGTTAACATGCAGGTTCAGTTGACAGTTCGGAATGCAAATGCAATGTTAGCATTCATTTCAAGATGGTGAAAATACAAGAGTAGAGGCTGAATGAGGCTTTGGTCAGACTGCATTTGGAATATTGTGAACAGTTTTGTGCCTGTATCTAAGGAAGGATTTCCTGGCCTTGGAGAGAGTCCAGAGGGGGTCCCGGGATAATGAACTTATCATATGAGGAGCAGTTGAAGTCTTTGGGTCTGTACGCAATGGAGTTTAGAAGGATGAGGGATATTCTCATTGAAACCTACAGAATATTGAGAGGTGAAAATGTGTTGCTGGAAAAGCGCAGCAGGTCAGGCAGCATCCAGGGAACAGGAGAATTGATGTTTCGGGGATAAGCCCTTCTTCAGGACCTTCTTATGCCCGAAACGTCGATTCTCCTGTTACCTGGATGCTGCCTGACCTGCTGCGCTTTTCCAGCAACACATTTTCAGCTCTGATCTCCAGCATCTGCAGACCTCACTTTCTCCTCAAAGAATATTGAGAGGCTTTGATAGAATGGATGTGGAGAAAATGTCTCCACTAGTAGGAGAGATTAGAACCCAGGGGCACAGCTTCAGAGTGAAGGGATGACCAATTTGAACTAAGATGAGGAGAAATGTCTTCAGCCAGAGGGTGGTTAATCTGTGGAACTCATTACCACAGAGAGCTGTGGAGGCCAAGTCATTGAGTATACGTAAGACCGAGATAGATTGGTTCCTGAATGGTAAGGGGATCAAGGGTTATGGGAGAAGTCAGGAAAATGGAGTTGAGAAATGTATCAGCCATGATTGAAGGGCGGATCAGAATTCAATGGGCTGAATAGCTTAATTCTTCTCCTGTACCTTATGGTATTATATCTCACGAGAGGTACAAAAATGATAAAGACAGCTTCTGCCACTTGCCAGTGTGCTTGAAGAGAGTTGGTGCTAGGTCCTAATTTATCATGGGCCCTGATTCTGAACAATGTTTAATATTTATAATGTTGAATATCTTTCAATGTATACCAACAGTTCTGAATTCAGGCCCAGAGTGATTACCCTGGAAGCAGCTCTCTATCATCACAGAAACAGGAAAAACACAATTCATCTTCAAAAACAGCCAACTTGCAATAATGGAACACCACATTCACTTCCTCCTGGTCCACCACATTCCCAAACTGCACCTCAGTGCATCAGTGAACACAAAGAGATTCAATCCCTGAACTGCTAGCTCATCTCATCACTCAGCTTGGACAGAGAGAATTAGTCAGGGCCTTATACCCCATCAATATCCAACAATCCTTCTGCATCAAGCAGGAACTTTGAGATTTAGGTTCCATTTGTAGATTCTGCTGGCAATCACTGGTCACTTGCTGAGCAAGCAGTGACACACAGAACTAAAACCCAACATTGATTATTATTTTCAGAAGAGCAGAGCAGCTCACCAATTCTGCTTCACACTAACTTAGCTTGCCTTGCAAAAACAAAACACAAGGTATGGGAATGTATCCAAGACATATTTTCAATTGAGTATAGAAGTACAGAAGTTGGGAAGTTATGTTGCAGTTGTACAAGACATTGGTGAGGCCACACTTGGAGTATTGTGTTCAGTTTTGGTCACCTTGTTATAAGAAGGATGTTATTAAACTGCAAAGAGTGTAGAGGAAATTTACAAGAATGTTGCCAGGACCCAATGGTCTGGGTTATAGGGAGAGGTTGGACAAGCTAGGACTTTTATCTTTCGAGCGTAGGAGACTGAGAGAGGACCTTATAGAGATGTATAAGATCATGAGAGGCATGGATAGGATGAATGCACTCAGTCTTTTTCCCATGGTGGGGGAATTGAGGATTAAAGGGCATCAGTTTAAGATTAGAGGGGAAAAAATAAAAGGGAACCTGAGAGGCAACATTTTTACACAGAGGGTGGTGCGCATATGGAATGAGCAGCCAGTGGAAGTGGTTAAAGCAGGTATGTTAACAATATTTAAAAAGCATTTGGATAAATACATGGGTAGGAAAGGATTAGAAGGATATGGGCCAAGTGCAGGGAAATGGGGTGAGTGTGGATGGACATTTTGGTCGGCATGGAGCAGTTTGGGCCAAAGGGCCTGTCTCTGTGCTGTAGGACTCTGTGACTCTAATTTCAAACGTAAAGTATCTCCTAAACATTACAAAAAACTATAATAACCAACTGTTTGATTTGACACTTACTACTTCTTCAGTTCGACTGAAAAGAAAAATGATGTTAAGTGTAGAATTCCACCAGGTCATTGACACCACAGGAGCATATTTGCCTAATGTTGAGTCTGGTCAGTTTTAACTAGGCTGTCAAGGGTAACATAGGGTGTATACAGCCAATTTCAGATGGCATTTCAAGATGGTACAGTTCAAAGATGTCGGAGTAACTCTTTGCAAATCTGAGTTGAAATTATTTTTTAGGTAAGAAAGCTGAAGTTTCTCCATCATAAATATCCTGCTAACAAAACCTTTACGACTTTGAAGCATGCAATTTCATTTGTAATCTATTGGTGGTTCCAAAAACCCAGTTTCTCCACTAGCCACTGCAAGTGGAATTGTAGTTCTTTTGTAAACACACACAGTTCTCCACAGAGAGGCAGATTAAATCAGAGGACCTGGCTTTATACCATTCCTGTCCATCTTCTGTTAGAGCAGCAAGGACAGATCTGCTCAAAGGTCACCGACACACAACGTTAGCCTAAGTTGGAAATGTTGGTGACCTGTTTGTATAATAGTGTGAAACATGTGATAGTGAACCGCTTTCACTTTGCTCTCCATTTAAGAGACTAAAATATGATCTAGTCTTTTTAAAACAAAACTTTACTATTGCTAATGTTGCAACACAGTTGAATTGGATCAAGTTTCTGATTGTCTCACTGAGCTTGGGAACCAATGTGTTCTGACAGGTCCCATTGGGATTCCCATCCCAGAGATATGGCAGACTGACCAATCATACAAGTACACACAGTGGAACTGATCGATCTCATTGGTAATCACTGCATTTCTAGCTGCTCATTCATTCATTAACATTTGAAATCTCTGTTATAGATTGCAACCTCTTAACAGTGGTGACTTTGTCAAGCAGACTGCAGCAGAACTGAAAGGCTCAGATTAATAACCACAACCACCTGCTGTACCTGCTGCATAATATCAGAACACAAACCCATCAGATCACACAGAGACCATAATTGTTATTCTGCATCAAAGATTTCAGTTTGTATAGGGATTGGAGTATAGGAGTCTACTGAAGTATCACGTGATTTAACAAGGTCTGCCATCTGGAATGCTGTTTTACATTCTACAGAATCGAACACAAAATATGAGCAAATTCTTCCAATTCGATTTCATGACAGAAATTGAAAATGATTGTCATGTGAACTAGGAGCTTTGCCAAGAGTACAAATGTCTCTGATTGCGTGGTGTCATTGTAAATATGAAAAGGTTTGCACAAATTATACTTCAACAGTCTAGTCCAACTCAGTACCTGCTCTTTTTACATTTTCCAATGATTTTTAAAAAGTGGGATGTGTTGCTGGCACACATCCAAGAAAATTGCAAAGGTGGGTTTTACAGATTATGAGTTTGTCAAAGGCTTGAGAGAAGGAACAAGGTGTTCACATAAATGGCAGTAGGAAATTGTGACTGTCCCTCAGAAGTATTCATATTGTTCCAACTGAAACATTGCAGAATAAAGATTGATCCTATGAGACATATATATTCAGAGTTCTGGAATCAAGGGTGGGTGTGGAGGGGAGAGGCGGGGTTAGGTGGGGAAGAGTTAAGCTACAGATCAATTACTATCGATGGAACAAGCTGGAGGAGCTCAAGGGGCTGCCTCCTGTGCCTATGATTGGCTTTGGGTCTGTGCAGTACAACTTCTGGGTCATAGGTTGTGATGGGAATTACCTGCATAAACCTGACTCCCATTTTATCACTAAGTTTTCTTAAAAATAAAATGTTGAAGTTTTAAACTGTTTTCTTTAATTCAAACTGAAATGGATTAACAGAGAGGGGATTTGATCTATTGGTTTTCCTGACTGTGAATTGAAGGTGAAACCAGGTCCTTGGCCAAGTCCTACTGAAAAACAATTGGCAGTGTTCACACCTGGACACAGAGAAAGCAGAGTGAGGGAACCAGCAGCCCCCCGCAGCACAGGCGGTCTCCGTTAGTCAGCAGGCAGAAGCTTGTTCCCTGGTAAAGGAGATGGGACCAGCTGGGGTTTATAGACACTGGAGGATCTGCCCTGCTGTGGCTGGGAGGAGTTGTCTGCTGCTAGAAGTGGGTTAGATTGACGGGATTAAATGATGGGATCAGTTGTATTATCAAATTAAGAAACGATCTCTTTTTTGAAGTTTACTTAGTAGGCAACCAGTAAGGTCCAGTCTAAGATGACTTTTGGCTGGTTTCTTACAGTTAAAGCCTTAAAATATGAAATTTTGTCCTGAAACTCTTTGACTTAGTCACTGGAAATTCAAATTTCTCGTTAAAGGTTATCTGTCTCTAAATGGCATATAACTGTCTGGATCAGTTTAATTTTTATGGCAATATTTAACAAGTAAACAATCAACAACTGCCTTGAATTTTGCAAAACAGTTGCACAGATGCAACATGTTTCTGTTTTGATGGATTTTGGGCAGCACACATTACAAATGAGTGTGAACACACCATAGGTAAATTATTGTTCTGCATTAACTCAATCGCTAGGTGCTTTAATCCCAAAGTGGGAGCATAATAGTGTATTAATTTTCTCTCAAAAGGGTAGTCAATCTGGATAATCTTTTGCTGTCGAGGCTGCGTCATTTAAACATATTCAGGGCTAAGATAGATTTTTCATCAGTAAGGGAACCAGCTATGGGGATAGGACAGGAAAGTGGAGAATGAGGATTATCAGATTGGAAATAGATCTCAATGAATTTGATTTGATCGGCTGAATGGCCTATATCTGCTCTTACATCTTCAGGCCAAATACACAGTTAGCAAAGATGAGAATACATGCTACAGCATAAGACCATAAGACCATAATGGCTCTCTATTTGTCTTGTACACAATTTAAAGAAACACTATAGATCAGGGGGAACATGAGGCTCAATACAGGAACGGCTGGGAATGCTAAACTAATGAGAGAATGGGTATTTTGATGAAAAGTTAATGACCTTAAAAGTTAATGCTGTTTCTCTCTACAAAGATACTGCCTGACCTGCCTGATCTGACCATGAGGTTACAGATTGTGATGGAGTACAATTCTGCTGCTGCTGATGGCCCACAGTGCCTCATGGATGCCCAGTCTTGAGTTGATGGATCTGTTAAAAGTCTGTCCCATTCAGCACAGTGATAGTGCCACACAATATGGAGGTTATTCTCAATGTAAAAGCAGGACTTTGTCTCCACAGACACTGCACGGTGGTCACTCTTACTGATACTGTCATGGACAGATACATCTGCAGCTGGCAGGTTGGTAAAGATGAGGTCAAGTATGTTTTTCCCTCTTGTTGGTTCCCTCACCAGCTGTCACAGACCCAGTCTAGCAGCTGTATCCTTTACAATCCAACCAGCTCGATCAGTAAATGGTACTGCTGATCCACCCTTGGTGGTTGATATTGAAATCCCCCACCCAGGGTACATTTTGCACCTTTGCCTCCCTCAGTACTTTCTCCATGTTGTTCAAAATGGAGGAGCAATGACTCAATAGCCAAGGGAGAACAGTACATTGTAATAAGCAAGAGGTTTCTTGTCCACATTTGACCTGATGACTTGAGACTTCATGGGAGCAACTCCCTCCCAACTGTATCCCACTGTGCCACTATCTCTGCTGGGTCTGTTCTACCGGTGGGACAGGATGGTGATGGTGGAGTCTCGGACATGGCCTGTGAGGTCTGATTCCATCAGAATGACTGTGTCAGGCTGTTGCTTGACTAGTCTGTGAGACAGCTCTCCCAGGTTTGGCACTAGCTTCCAGATGTTAATGAGGAGGACAGGACTGTTTTCACCATTATCATTCTTTGGTCGATGCCAAGCGGTCAGATCAGCTTCATTTCTTTTTTCCTTTGGAGTTATTGATACAATAGAGTGGCTTTCTAGGCCCTTTCAGAGGACAGTTAGGAGCTAGTTGTGGATCTGAAGTCATATGTAGGCCAGTCAAGGTAAAGGCCACAATCATTTCATGCTCATCATTAAAACATTTAAATCCAGATTTTTTTTCATTGAATTCACTTTCGAGTATTTGGTGAGATTGGATCTGGCATCTCTGTAACGTTATCAGTCTCTCTGGAATACTAGGAGAAAGTGAGGACTACAGATGCTGGAGATCAGAGCTGAAAATGTGTTGCTGGAAAAGCGCAGCAGGTCAGGCAGCATCCAAGGAACAGGAGAATCGACGTTTCGGGCATAAGCCCTTCTTCAGGAATGAGGAAAGTGTGCCCAGCAGGCTAAGATAAAAGGTAGGGAGGAGGGGCGTTGGAAATGCGATAGGTGGAAGGAGG